>NC_135411.1:21171899-21471899 GCF_051991245.1 Festucalex cinctus | reverse complement strand
ATGGTGACATGGCAGTCACAAGTGTGGCTTTTTTTTATTTTTTAACTGTCCTGTTAATTTAACACGTATTACCACGTGTTTATACTGTATTATGGACACAAGGGGTGTGAATTGCCTAGTACCTTACGATTCGATCCGTATCACGATTCATAGGTCACGATTCGATTCGATACCGATTAATCCCGGTATGAATTTACAAGTCGATTGTTGCGATTTTTTTAAAATCAAATTTAGAAAATACCATTCAGTAAACTTGTACATGTACACTGTAAGATTTGTATGAAAATGTATTATTTATTGATCTGAAACTTCAGTCTCATAACTGTGAGCCACTGTATTTAACAAACAGGTTGTAACATTTTTCATGTTAGAAGAGCATTTGAATAAAATATTAAGGCATTAATATAACATTCTTCCAGGCTTAAGGTGTGAAAGTTAGACGTTTTGTTGAATATTTTTCCATCAAAAATGGATGTTAAAAAATCGATTCGGCTGCCTATTGAATCGATTCGAGAATTGCGTGCTGTAGTATCGCGATATATTGCCGAATCGATTTTTTTCAACAACCCTAATGGACACCTGTATTTTCTTTAACAATGGGCTTTTCACTTCTTGTACATGAAGCAATATCGAAGTGACCTTGACTGATAAGTCTGCTTGGAACAGATTGCTCGCTTTCCTGTCTAGCTGACCCTCCCTTTCTCCTCCCAAAACCTTACCAGGCTGCGTAAAAATCTTCCCATGATGATTTACTGCGCACACACTGACAAAGACAAATTGTTTCCCAGACTGTTTTATTCATCTCGCCGAACTACTGAAAATTCTACAACATTCCCCAAGATGTTACCCTTGCAGTTTTTTTTTGGTTGCATTTTTAAAATGTGACTGTTTTTTTCTGGAAAACTCAAAATGAGTTACTGATTGTCTTTGAAGCAGAGATATTAATACAATTCAGCATCATGGTGCTTTACACAATGTTTCAATTTATTTGTACATGTTATACTTAAAGTAAGACTCAAAAGTATATTTGTATTCAAGTTAATTTTGCAAACAATTATCGGCTTACTTATCTGTTATCGACATCGGCACTTTCTAAATTATTGGTTTATCGGTATCTGTTGAAAATAGCATTATCATGTATCCCTAGTGTAAGTATACAAGTTTTTTAGATAGATTTCTCCAACGTATGATCCATCAGTGATCAAGTATCATGTTTTTTGTTTTTCCTGAAACTCGCTGATCGAGCCCAAAAATTCTGATAGCGTAAAGCCAAATTGTTTCTAAATATACAGTAAACAAGTCATTTAAATTGACGTATTGCACCATCTTCTCATCTGATCGGTTATCGGTTTATTTTTTTTAAACTCACTGGTCGTTGATTGGCCCCAAAAATGCTGATTGCGTAAAGCCCAATGAAAGTAATATTAAACAAAATTACTCCCTTTCATAGTAGTTGTTGCAAATGTAAGTCAAAATGATAATGCATTTGTAGATAATTCATTTGTCTTGTTTGCAGTGTTAATCTGGATAGTTTTTTTCCCCCACAATATCAATATCTTTTTTATATATATTTTTTAAATAAATCAGACTTTCTGATTGTCTTACTGACTTTGTTGCAGGTTTTAGGCAGCTTTAAAGCATACATCAGTGGTGAGTGAATGGGAAAATGATGTGCGTATTGCATGCTGTGTACTCGCCTTTTGATTGCTCAGTGAGGAGTGGGCTTGCGTAAGATGGCTGGCTCTCAGGTGGTATGTGCAACAACTGGAATTATGAATATGTAATAATGTCTGCCTCGGGGAGGCTACAAAGGAACATTTGCTATTCATGGCAGGATTGGAAAAAAAATTGAAAAAAAAAATGCTAAATCACTCACACTAGCTGCAAACTACCTAAATTGCTTTACACTTGGGATAGCACTAAAAGCGAGAGGAAAATATGCCTTTTAAAAACACAGTAATCAAACCAGGAATATCACAGAACTTTGGCCAATTTTGGCTTCAGGATACCTCACTGGAAGTCGGTTCAACAAACGCTAATGCTAGTTGCTAACACTACCTGGAAAGTAGCTGTATGGGGTATATGCCACAGAAGAGGCGGGACTGCTTTTGCACATCAGTTTGTTTCCGGTTCGGTTTGCGACATGTGGGCTGCGTTAAAAATACTTGTGCTTCCGACTTTGTGCCCCTGGGTTGCGCGTTCGCAACCCGGACCGAAAATAAACTGATGTGCAAAATCACGTCCCGCCCCTTCCGTGGCATATACCCCATTGTACACACACAAAAAAAACCCTTTAAAGTAGTAACAAAACCAATAAATTAAACCTCTTTCCTCATGAGACTTTGGCAAATCATAATACGTATCAACCTGCAATTGGCTGGCAACCAATTCAGGGTGTCCCCCGCCTAATGCCCATAGCCAGCTGAGATAGGCTCCAGCACCCCCCGCGACCCTTGTGAGGAGTAAGCGGTTCAGAAAATAGATGGATGGATGGATGGATAATACGTATCACTGCTACCACATCTTCGAGTGTCCCCCGGGTTCTTACTTGGTCTGATATCAGTATTTATATCAACAATATAACCCTTCTTATTGGTAACCTTAAGACCATGACACAATTATTTATACTTCTAGCTCTTTCTCCCACAGTGCCCTGTCTATGCTTCAATGGAGTTTTACTAACATTTAAAATGCTCTTTACAGACTGCAGTTATCACTGAACACAGGGAAAACTAAATGTACAATCTGTAACTTCCCGCAAATGGAGCACCCCGGCATTATTCAGTCTCTTAATAGTTCTCCTGTTCAATTAGTTACTTGTCACCAACACCTGAGAATCTGGCTTGCTCGTTCACTTACATTTGAAATACAGCCCACATCAACAAACTTCTTTCTAAAGTTAAAATCAAATTAGATACCCAGAATAAATCCTCATTTACACATTCCGTTCAGCTGCTTCTCATTAAAATGACCGTCCTCCCAGTCTTGGAATACAGACAATCGATATTCAAAAATTCTCCTCCACAAACTCAACACCATATACCACACTGACCGGAGCTACCTTTAACACTCTGAACTGTACTCGCTGACCAACTGGCCCTCTCTTCACTCATAGACAAATTCTCTGGTCGATAATGTTTATCTATAAAACACTCATTGTAAAGACCCCACCCTATCTTTACATTCTGCTCACCATGCATACAACCACCCACACTCAGTGGTCGGCCGATGACTATAATAAATAGCCTTTTCATTTTTATTTGAGAAAACTATTTCATGTGCAGTTAAAACAACCCATTTGTAATGTTTCACAGATATTGTTCAATGTCTTACAATAAAACAAGATTGGAACACTGAAGGTGTATTGTATAGATGCTGTTATTAAAAAAAAAAAAAAAGGTGATCAGTGATCGGCCGGAGATTGGTGCTGTACACAGTCTTGCATATATGCATATTGACCCCATATTTACTGAATAAATTTGGTCAAAATGGCCTTCAAAAAAAGTTTGAAAAGTTGTAAGTTGTACTTTGTTGAAGCTTAATTTTCGTCTTCAAAATGGATGACCCATAAACAGCGTTTTGCATCTGAGGGTCGTATACTGAGAGTTTGTTTTGCCTCTTTGGCTTGATTAAAAGGCCGTAGAAGAATGAGTTATCATGAAAATGTTGCCTCGTCAGCTTTTACCCAAATGGAACACTAAAACCTGTAGTGTGGCACTGTGCTCATGATGTATTAATCCCTTCAAATTCCCATACTTGGGCCTATCTCATAAAAAATAATCACATTAGGAGCTCAGGGTGAAATTTACGGGCTGCCAAAGTGGCCATTTTCCTCACGAGGGCTCGAGAGCAAAGTACAGAGAATTCATTAAGAAAGGACAAGGTGTTGATTAATCCACATGTCCCCTTCCGAACATAGTGGAGATCACTCAATACAAGGTGAGGTCTCTCCCTCGGCATCTTCTTCCTGGACTTGATAAAATTGGCTGTTATGTGTCTGTGACAGTTATTAATGTTCCAGTAGACACATGGCGTGGTTGCTCCACAACATTGTGTGCACCGGTTTTGTTCATCCCTTTTTCACACATTGATTTTTGTGAAGACTGACCAAGTGAAGTCAAGTCATCTTTATTAGGGGTTATAATTGGCATAAAGATTGACCAATGCCATTTGAGGTTCTTGAACAATTGCTGATGCAATCACAAATGACAGAGATGTGGATTATCTAATGTAAAGTGACATTAACAAATGATTGCTGGTGCTGTGAATAATGATTGACATTTAGACTGACCAATGGTGAACAACTATATTGAACGACAATAGCTGCGGTTTATGACTGACCAATGACGAGTGAGGTAATTGACCAACTACTGATGTAACAAGGAATGACTGACGTGAAATCGTTCAATGACGATTGTTGTAATTGATCAATCCCTAGTGTTGTGAATAATGACGACTGAGCTATGCTATTGATCAATCACTATTATTCCAGGAAATGACTGACAGGTAGACTGACCAACGAAAAGTGACTTGAGCAAACAGGTTTTCCAGTCAGGTTTTAAAATGCTGCACAACACAGAGTGAGCCCCATTACAAATTTGTAGTGACATCCTCCTGGCTAATGACACTTGAGAATACGTGCGTCTGGTTCTGTTGGAACTGACTGCAGCGTTCGATACATATACCACAGTGGTCTGTTGACTCGTTTGCAGCATCAGGTCGCCATTAGTGGTAGCTCTCTAGAGTGGTTTATATCCTACTTGGAAGGAAGGACTTTTTGTGTCAGCCTTGGCTGCTCTGAGTGCCACTCTGCCCTACTGTGTGGTGTTCCACAGGGTTCAATTTTGGGTCCCCTGCTGTTTTTGTATTTGCTGCTGCTGAATTCCATCTTAAGACAGCATGGTATTTCTTTTCACTTCTATGCGGATGACAGTCAGGTTTGTATCTCGCTAAGCAAAAAATGCCACTTTTGTCCTGTCTGAATGACATCAAACTAGACTGGATGGGCCTGAAATTTCAATGAGAAGTAAACATAAATTATGGTGTTTGGTCCCCTTGTACATCACACCTTGTTGATTTGAACCTCTTAGAATCTTAAGCCAGCAGTCTCAAACGTGGGGTTTAAATTGGACAGTAATTTTACATTGGACCACCATTTTATTTGATTTTTTTTAAGTTTTGGTCTTGGGCAGCTGGCTAAAGTAAAGCCTCTCTTTTCGCAACAGCACTTAGAAAGATTACAAAGTAATCCATGCCTTCACTACATATTGACTGGATTACTGTAATGCAGTGATTCTTAACCATTGAGCCGCGAGTGCCATCTAGTGGGCGGCAAAGTAATTTCAGTTTTGTTACTGTGGGCCGCAACGGCCGCAGGCAGCTTTGGACACATGTAGCAGGGTATCTTTAAAACCGAATATTTCCCCCCTCCCCGTGTAGAAAAAAAAATCTGTCCATACTGCCTCTAACCTTGCCAGCAAGCTGAATTTTTGCGGAGAATCCATCTTGTACTGCTCCAGCTAATCCGTGCGCAACCGACCTTTTTTTTTTAGGTCGGACCAATCAGGCGTTGTTTAGGGCGGGACATGTAGCTCTGACGAAACCAGGAAACACTGACATGGGAAACGAACAAACCTATCAGACGAATGGACGCTGCAATTAATTCCTCACCGTTTCCTTGTTGAATGTTGAACAGGAAGAAGCGCTTTGTGCATTTTTATCTGGTAAAGATGCTTGTGCTTTTTTTTTTTTTCCCTAAGACGAGACCGAAGACGACATTTTTATGCGTTGCCGTGATTGGTCAAAACAAACAAACAGAGTGCACTCTAGACTCACGCCCCGATATTTCCTACACCTTAGCAATTAAACAGTAAACTTTAGCTTACAAAGGCAACTGAGGACTGAACATAAATGCACCCCAAAAGAAAATCATATTACAATTATATAATATTATAATATTACAAGATGCAAGTATTGAACCGTTATTCATTGTGTTAGCATAGCTTACACCTATTCATTTTATTTTCTATTATTTTATTAAAGTTATAACTTGCCTTCCAAGATGAGGTAATGCCTGTTTTTGGCCAAGTAGATTGTAAAATAAATTACCCGCAAAAAAATGCGACATAGTCCAGTACTTATGTATGTTTTGTTTTTTTCTACCTAATTATGCATTTATGGCCCAGTGCGATTTATACTCCGGAGCGATTTATAATCTGGAAAATGCGGTAGACTGACCAATGATGAGCATGTGATGTGTGTTACCTTTTTTAATGGTGATTTTTTTTTTATTTTTTATTTTTTATATATATATAAACAGGACGTGATATGCGGTCGCTTCACAATGCTGTGCGTGGCTCGTTTGTTGGTCCCATTTTGAATGTGTTCTCAATCTTGCCACAATCACTCATTGAAAGTGTCAGCTTTGTCATGCCGTCCTTCCAAGAGGAAACACGCTCTCGGGTGCAATAAAAAAACAAAGCGTCGTTGCGTGTGCCCTTGAGACAAGATCGGGGATTATTGAAGTCTGGCCTGTCAAATTTACAGGGCACAGGGAACACGGCGTAGATTGAAATCTCGGGAGCGTTGTGGCGATGCTTCTTACAAACGCATTTGTATTGGTGCAGGTGCTCTGCATGATCGCATCATCAAATGCGCCGCGCTCACCCGATCCCAAGAACGCCAGTCACAGCCGGCACTGACTTTGTTCTGACTTTGCCTGCCAAAAGATTATCTTTGGGGATTAACGTCATGTAGACTCTCATGTGGTGTTATACATCACTGCCCTGTGAACACTTTGGCAAGTACAATCACCTGCACTCATCCAAAGCAATCTTATACAGGAGTTACAGAAAAATATCTTTTAAAAAAAATGTTTTTGTGATACGAGCCATTTTTTGGCTTTTTTTTTTTTTTTTTTTGGTTTGCTTTTTGTGGGCGAACCTCCAACTGTTGAGGATGCTGCCCCGAGTTTTTTGTTACACGGCCCCCAGCTGCCATCAGTATTGGCTTAATGAATGCCAGCCCATTGGTAAACAAAACTTATATTTTGTGAGATTTCTTGAACTCCTGTGGCCTGGACTCCCTGCGAACATCAGGCAGTTGGAGGAGGAACGGTGCTGGATGCTGTTGTTTACCCAAACACCATAAAGGTTGTTTTTAAATGGCTTTTCTGATCTTATTGCTGAAATAGTGTAAAAGTCTGATTGAAGTCTGATTGTGTCATTCTATTCACCTGACATGTTTTTTCTAAATACATTAAAATTAACGTAGACATTGCAGTTAGCATGTTGGCTTGGCTGTTGACAAGTGTTCAATTTTTTCAACAATTGCCTGCTCATGTGTTAGTAATTACACTCAACTAACGGTTGGTTGATGATGTCGATTACTACATTAGTCAGTCTATGTCTCAGGTGTTGGTTGTTACATCACTCACACTAAAAGGGCCCGTCTGTGTATCCGCAACATCAGCAGTTGTCAATGGACTCTATGCACAAATAGCCGTGACGTGTTTCCGGGAAAATCTCATATTGCACCGCCTTTTCCGATAATGGCCATCGCCGTTTGTTTTCCTTCAGCGAACCTCGACCAGTTGTCAGCGTTTTGGAGTATATTTTCGTCGTTGTTTTTTATGAGTGTGGTTGCGTGCATTTGTCAAGGCATGGAAGAAGAGGAGAGACGACAGTACATCGAGCAATAACTGCTGTGTTCGCATCTTGACAGGTTTAACTCTGCCTTGTTTTTTCCTCTTATGCTGACCACCGGAGACAGTTTGTTGTAGGATTCGCAGGGATAACTCTGTAGTTGTCGATCACACAAGGGCGCCGTTTGTTAACAGTAGAACCAGAGCTGTATTTTGTAGTTAAACTTTGATGTGTTATTACTCTGTTTACAAAATTATCTAATGTTTCTGCCTTTCTGGCGTTTTGACTTTTCATGTGTCTGGATTTATATTATTCCTATGCTGCCATTTTATTGTATTAAAAAACATGAAAATATTTACGAGTCATTATTTTTGCACCGCTAACAAGGCTGTCGGATTTTGATAGCAACCACTTTTCAACAAGGCATTAAGAGAAATTTCACCGTGGGCTGACATAAAAAAATAAACAGTAGAGGCATTACACCTGCTTCAAAATATTGATGAGGCAGAAATCGTCGGATCCCGTCGGCGAAGAGGAGAAGACTTGGCCAAAGAGGAGGCTACAGACCAGAGAGTTGTTGTTGTTGTTGGTTGGTCGGTTGGTTTATTGAACATATTACAAACACATTACAAAATAGTTTAAGTTAAAATAAAAATTTGAAGAAAGAAAATAATTCATCAATGTCACTATTTACATGTTCAAATGGAGTAGGAAGAAGTGCAATCATTTATCTAGTCCTACTCCCTGTTCTATCACGTTAATGTAATAATAAATTATTCTTATCCAATAAGTTTTATTGTTAAAATAAAAAAGAAAAACAAAATAAATAAATAGAAATGGAACAATCAAAATCAAACATGTTATGAACAGTTAGCTGGCAGGTTCCATCTGAAGATTGAACACCTCACCTATATAGTTTTGTTTGTTTATTCATTTTTTCCTTTCGGACACATTACAGTTTACATCAATCACATCACATCATTTGCAACATTGACGTCCGAAAGAAGGGCTGACGGGTAGAAGCCGAAGCTTATTCGAGACCCGTCCCCATCGACCCATTTGTCACGCCGCCACCAGGCGTGGCGGTTCATGCTTTTATTTTTGTGTCTCTGTTTCCCGTTTTACTTTGAAATCCTAACTCTCCTCTCACCCCAGGTCACTTGCCCTTCCTGCCACGCCATAATTACCGGTCCCCGCCCTTGATTATCACCACCTGCCACCAATCACCTACTGCAATAAAAGCCACCTGCATTCTCCCCTCAGTGCCGAAGTGTCACCGTCAGTGCATGGAAGCGTCCACAGTCCTTATGTCCTCGTTCATGTTGCCTAGCGTTGTTGCCTTGTTTTTGTGCCTTTTCCTCCCTTTTGGAGCGCCTTTAGTTACCCCTTTTGCCTTGTGCCCTTTTTCCTCCCTAGCGGAGCGCTTTCTGTTGTCCCCAGTACCTTTTGCCTGTTTTTTCCTCCCTAGTGGAGCGCTTTTTGTTCTCCACTTTTTCCCCTCCCTGTTCTCCTCTCAGTTTGAGAGGAGACCACTGTTGGCCGGAAATAAACCTGCTGCCTTGGTGGCCTACCTTACGCCTGCGTCTGAGTCCTACTTGACCCCGCCTTGTCAGTACACTTCGGCCAGCATGGACCCAGCAGGCATGGTCGAGGCCGCACTGCAGAGCCAGGAGGCCCGGCTCAACAACCAGGACCGGACCCAACAGACCATGCTGTCCCGGATGGAGGAATTGACCAGCCAGGTCCACGAGCTGGTAGGCCTTTCACGGCGTCGAGCGCCAGCTCCCACTGGACAGATTCCTCACCCTGAGTTCTCTGTACCGACCACGCCATTCACCGGGGTAGGATTGAGACTGGCCTCCCCAGAACGATACTCCGGTGAACCCGGACGCTGTCAGACTTTCCTCACAGAATGTGACATTCATTTTGAACAGTTACCACAGGCATTTCCCACAGCCCGATCCCGAGTGGCCTTCATGTTGTCTCACCTGACGGGACGGGCCAAAACCTGGGCGACCGCGGAATGGGCCAGGGGTTCCTCGGTCTGCCAAAGCGTACAGGACTTTCGAATCGCTTTGCGCCAAGTCTTTGATCCAGAAAACAATGACCGAGAGAAGGCACGAGCACTGAGCCGACTTCAGCAAGGCAACGAATCTGTCAGCGACTATGCAGTTCGCTTTCGAACGTTGGCAACGAGCAGTGGCTGGAACGCCATCGCACTTCACGACCATTTTCTGAAAGGACTCTCACCCGCCATTCAAGAGCTTCTGGTTACCGTAGATCTCCCCGCGGACTTGGACGCCTTGATTTCCCTCACCATCCGCACCGATCATCGTCGCCGGGAACTGGCTAAGATCGGCGGACTCCGAAGGAGGGAGGAACCCACCCCCTGGTCACGACCACCGGGGCCCGGAAGGCCGCAACCCATCCTTCCTTCCCGACCTGAACCAGGAGAGGTGGACTTCGCCAGAGAGGAACCCATGCAACTGGGAAGGGCCCGGCTAACGCCCGAGGAGCGACAGCGCCGCCGCCGAGAGGGCCGATGCTTCTATTGTGGTGGTCTTGGCCACCTAGTGGGATCCTGCACCACGAAGAGCGGGTCACCGGTGAGTCCTCCGTCACCCCGACCCGCCAAGAACCACAGGCTCACGCAAATGCAGATAAACCACCACAATGTCACCACAAATCTGTCAGCCCTCATCGATTCCGGTTCCGACGAGAGCCTCATGGACTGGGAGCTCGTGAGGCAACTACGAGTCTCCACCGAGCCACTTCTGTCAACCATCCAGGCTCGAGCGCTGAACGGCAAGGAACTTTTCAGAATCACCCACATCACTGAACCTCTGGAAGTGCACATCGGACAGCACCTCGAGACCCTTCGCTTCCATGTGTTCCATTCTGCTTCCCCCACTTTGGTTCTGGGTCACCCTTGGCTGCGTCTACATAATCCCAGAATCGACTGGAACTCTGGAGTCATTCTGGAGTGGGGAAAGGACTGCATGACTCACAGATTGGAACAACCCGCACCCCGGAACACCACAGCCCAGGTTCACCAGGTGTCCCTCGCCTCGTCCGCTCAAGAGGAATACCCGAACCTGCACACCGTTCCCTCCTGCTACCACCACCTGCGGGAGGTTTTCAGCAAAACCAAGGCCATGACTCTTCCTCCCCATCGACCGTATGACTGCCCGATTGACCTGATCCCCGGATCAACCATCCCCAAGGGGAGACTGTACTCGGTCTCAGGACCCGAACGCCAAGCCATGAACAATTATATTGACGACTCCTTGAAGGCCGGCCTCATCCGACCGTCTTCCTCACCTGCAGGCGCAGGTTTTTTCTTCGTGAGTAAAAAGGATGGATCCCTACGCCCATGCATTGATTACAGTCCCCTGAATGACATCACTGTTAAGAACCGGTACCCCTTGCCATTGATGTCCTCTGTGTTTGACCAGCTGCAACAAGCTAGAATCTTCACGAAGCTCGATCTCCGCAACGCCTATCACCTCATCCGGATCCGCGAGGGAGATGAATGGAAGACTGGTTTTAACACTCCCCGGGGACATTACGAGTACCTGGTCATGCCTTTCGGCCTCACGAACGCTCCCGCAGTCTTCCAGGCCATGATTAACGAAGTACTCAAAGATTTCATCGACCACTTTGTGTATGTCTACCTGGATGATATCCTAATCTACTCTCCTGACCAAGCAAGCCATCGAAGCCACGTGGACCGAGTCTTGCAACGCCTGCTGGATCACCAGCTTTACGTGAAGGCAGAAAAGAGCCTGTTCCACGTCAACTCCATCTCCTTCTTGGGATTCGTCGTGTCACCCGGAAAAGTGGAGATGGAAGCGGACAAGGTCAGCGCCGTGCGGGATTGGCCCACGCCGGACTCACGAAAGAAGGTACAACAATTCCTCGGATTCGCCAACTTCTACCGGCGATTTATCAGAAACTTCAGCACCATTGCTGCCCCCCTGCACGCCTTGACCTCCCCGCAAGTTCGATTTAGGTGGAACACGGAAGCTGAAGGGGCATTCAAGGACTTAAAAGCTCGCTTCACTAATGCCCCTATCCTCAGAGTCCCTGACCCCAAGCGCCAGTTCGTGGTGGAGGTGGACGCCTCGAGTATTGGTATTGGGGCAGTCCTGTCCCAGCGTTGTCAAGAGGACGGCAAGACACATCCCTGCGCTTTCCTCTCACGAAAATTATCAAAAGCGGAACGCAACTACTCGGTCGGTGATCGGGAGCTCCTAGCTGTGAAGGTGGCTCTCGAAGAATGGAGACACTGGCTGGAAGGCGCCGAACTCCCCTTCGTGATTTGGACCGACCACCGAAATCTGGAATACTTACGCCAGGCCAAAAGACTCAACCCTCGACAGGCCAGATGGTCTTTGTTTTTTAACCGCTTCGTTTTCTCTCTGACCTACAGACCCGGCAGTAAGAACATCAAGGCTGACGCTTTATCAAGAATTCACGAGTCCGAACCACTGGAAGCCGAGCCTGAGACCATTCTGCCCCGGGACTGCATAGTCGGGGCCATGAGGTGGCAAATTGAGGACGACGTCAAAGAGGCACTACGGAACGTCACTCCCCCCACGTCATGCCCACCACGCCGACTCTTTGTGCCTGAGGAACTGAGGGCCCAGGTAATACACTGGGCCCATACTTCACGATTATTTTGCCACCCTGGAGTTCGCAGGACCGTGTATGCTGTCGCCCGGAGATTCTGGTGGCCGGCAATGGAGACCACAATCAAGGACTACGTAGCTGCTTGTCCTACCTGTGCCCGCAACAAGACGTCAAACCAGTCCCGGATGGGTCTACTCCAGCCACTACCAATTCCATCCAGACCATGGGCGGAAATTTCAGTGGATTTTGTGACCGGACTACCACCATCCCATGGTAAAACCACAATCCTCACAGTCGTCGACAGATTCTCTAAGATGGTTCGTTTCATCCCATTAACCAAGCTCCCATCCGCCAAGACCACAGCCGACATCATGATCCACCACATATTCAGGTTTTATGGTTTCCCCTTACACATCGTTTCCGACCGTGGACCACAGTTCGTCTCCCGATTTTGGACTCAATTTTGCAAAGCCCTAGGTGCCAAAGCCAACCTGACTTCTGGGTACCATCCTGAGGCCAATGGGCAGGCAGAACGGCTGAACCAGCAGCTCGAAACCGGTCTCCGATGCCTCGTCTCCCAGAACCCGACAACCTGGAGCAAGTATCTAGTATGGGTCGAGCTCGCGCACAACTCTTTGCCCACATCTGCCACAGGTCTCACCCCGTTCAAGTGTGTCCATGGCTACGATCCCCCATTCTTCGCCGAACTGGAAGAGGAGGTAACGGTCCCCTCGGTCAAAGCCATGATCCGTCGGTGCCACAAGGTCTGGTCGGCGGCCCGGACGGCGCTTCAACGCCAGGGAGACCGGGTAAAGAGGGCCGCCGACCGGAAGAGGAGACCGGCTCCTGAATACCGTCCAGGCCAGCGAGTTTGGCTATCAGCCAAACACCTCAGGCTCAAGGTACCATGTCCAAAGTTGGCCCCGCGATTTGTGGGGCCTTTTCCAGTAACCAAGTCCATAGGACCTGCCGCCGTTCGACTCCGTCTGCCACTATCCCTCAGAGTTCATCCTACATTCCACGTCAGCCAAGTCAAGCCTGTTCATGAAAGCACACTGGTGCCCTCCGAACCCGACCCACCCCCCCCGGAGATGATTGAAGGCGGCCCCGTTTACAAGGTTAGAAAACTTTTGGATGTTCGTAATCGGGGCCGCGGAAGACAATACCTGGTGGACTGGGAGGGATACGGCCCGGAGGAAAGGCAATGGGTCCCCTCCCGGTTCATCGTGGATCCCTCGTTAATTGATGAATTTTATGAGGATCACCCTGACATTCCTGGGCCGTCAAGAGCCGGCCGTTGAGGGGGGGGTACTGTCACGCCGCCACCAGGCGTGGCGGTTCATGCTTTTATTTTTGTGTCTCTGTTTCCCGTTTTACTTTGAAATCCTAACTCTCCTCTCACCCCAGGTCACTTGCCCTTCCTGCCACGCCATAATTACCGGTCCCCGCCCTTGATTATCACCACCTGCCACCAATCACCTACTGCAATAAAAGCCACCTGCATTCTCCCCTCAGTGCCGAAGTGTCACCGTCAGTGCATGGAAGCGTCCACAGTCCTTATGTCCTCGTTCATGTTGCCTAGCGTTGTTGCCTTGTTTTTGTGCCTTTTCCTCCCTTTTGGAGCGCCTTTAGTTACCCCTTTTGCCTTGTGCCCTTTTTCCTCCCTAGCGGAGCGCTTTCTGTTGTCCCCAGTACCTTTTGCCTGTTTTTTCCTCCCTAGTGGAGCGCTTTTTGTTCTCCACTTTTTCCCCTCCCTGTTCTCCTCTCAGTTTGAGAGGAGACCACTGTTGGCCGGAAATAAACCTGCTGCCTTGGTGGCCTACCTTACGCCTGCGTCTGAGTCCTACTTGACCCCGCCTTGTCACCATTACTATAACGCATCAATCATATACATTATTTAGAATAGTCATTAATTTTTATCGTTATCCATCCCATACTATCCCAGACACTGCTCGCTCAGTTCATCTTGAATGTCCGTGTGTAGATTGTGGCTAGTCCCAGTCATTTGGCACTGGTGAGTCGGTCCCCAGACGCCACCAGCAAGCCCACCCCGCCAGGCGAGCAGCCAAGGCAAGCGCAATTCTTCTCTTTCACCAGTAGGGTCTTCGCTGACCTCGGATCAGCTTTCACACATGTTGTGCTTTCCAGAAGAGTAGATCGGCTTGCATTCGGCCCATTGCTTTCAAGCAAATTCAGCACTCGATTCTGGTCAGGTAGCACCACTGGTTGCTAGCATGTTGTGGATCTGATGACTCCTGTGCGCTGCCCAGCCAAGCTCACCCAGCAGAGCGGCCCACGCCAGCTGCATTCCAGGAACAAGACCACCAACCCCCATTTTGCGTATTGACAGCAGATTCATTGGAGCCACAATACAGCCTTATCATGTAGCCTTGACGGTTACAACAAATGTCCAAACGGAATTCGAGCCAGACAATATTTACATTCAAACGGGAACAGCAATACATGTTATCAATGCAGGTGTATAAACAAGAGTTAGCCTTGGCAAAGTCAGCAAATAATCATATACAACTCCAGCTTTGGGTAATTAGTGATGTTGTTGTTGTTGTTGTGATATTGTGAATTACTGTTGTCTCTCAAGCGCTGCCAATTCCTCAGCTCCTTTCACGATTCGTGCTTTTAGTTGACCAGAGTTATCTTTAGTTTGAATAAAAATTCGGCAGTCTTTTGTCCACGTGCTTTCGATAAGTCCATTCTTTCTCATTTGTCGAGCCTTTTTGGCGATGTCAGCATTTCGTTTGGTGAGGTTTTCGTTGATGTAGACATGTTTCCCACGAAGCTTGTGACGGTCTCTCAGAAGAGCAATCTTTTTCTTTCTGTCAACAAACCTGATCAGAACTGCCGGTGGTCGTGTCCCTCCAGTTGGAAGCGAAAAGCACATCTGAATGTGCGCAGGATCAACAGTTAATCCCAAATCTCTGAGTTGAAGTGTCACTTGCTGTTCCACAGTCTCGTTCCCTGAATATTGGTCAGAATCTTCCGTGCTCGTGCTAGCCGCAGCTCTCAAAGGGCCACGGCGCGGCTTGATCTTGATACCGGTGACTATCACATCGTTGATACGAAGATTTTGTTCCAAATCATCCACTTTTTGTTCCAAGGCAACAATGCGTCGATCTTTTTCCTGTGTCTCTTTCTTCAATTGCTGTATTTCCTGAAGAAGTGGCTCAATGCTCTTCTTCATTTCAAGTAATTCGGCAACCATTCCACTGAGTTTTTTAAGAGAAGATTTTATCTCCTCAATCTCGTCGGCTCTTTTTCCGCCAGGCATTCTGCAACAATGTAGTTACAAATCCCAATGCAAAAATCAACAAGTAGTTAGATTCACGAGCGAGTGCAGGAGCAAGTACAGATGCGTCCTTCCTCAACAGATGCGTCACTTTTCTTCACATTTATAGTGTCTGACTGGAGGGGGCTGTAGGATATTGTGTGGACCCGTAGAGGAGAGACGACAGTACATAATTTACATTTTTAAACAATTAATAAAATAGCTTTACTAGCTACTCAAATGGCTTGTATTTCCATGTAGTAATCATTGTAAGCAATGACGCCATTACCAGAGCTCAAGCCGTCAAAATTACGGCACTGGGAGATCTAATTAGTAGTTTTAAAATTCTGATAAATATAGTGTTAAAGCAAGCTGTTCTTTTTGAGTGGGTTAAGGTTTTAGGATAAGAGTTTTACAATTCATAAACAATGCATTGCACTGAAGTCTCCCCAAACCGGAAGGTTGGGTGCATTAATGCGGCGAATGCGGAAGTGATTTGTGCGTATAGTCCATTATGTCACTTACTTTGGTTGGTCAGTCTTTTATGCTACTGTAGTATCAGTTCCTATCTGTGACTGAATGTGTGTGGCTTTCAAAGGCGGGGCCTGTGCTTGATGTGGAAGTCAGTGTGTGTAGGCTGACTACTGGCAGATTTGCTTGCCACTCTGTATTGAGTAGGGGTGTTAAAAAAAATCGATTCGGCGATATATCGCGATACTACATCTCGCAATTCTCGAATCGATTCAATAGGCGGCTGAATCGATATATTTTTATTTTATTTTTTTTAAAGAGCTCAGAATTGTTCATTCGGTAGTCTTACCGATTCAATGTCTTATCATCATTGCCTTTTTTTGTGTGTGTGTGTGTGTGTGTGTGTGTGTGTGTGTGTGTGTGTGTGTGAATCGATTTTTAAACTTCCATTTTTAATGGAAAAATATTCAACAAAACGTCTGACTTCGGGTTAGGATTCGCACCTTGAGCATGGAAGAATGTTATATGAACGGAACATTAAGCCTTAATATTTTATTTTAATGCTGTTCAAACATGAAACAGATTACAACCTCTATAAGACTGAAATTTCAGATAATTAAATAATACATTTTCATATAAATCTTACACTCTACAAGCTTACTGATTAGTATTTTCTAAATTTGAATGAAAAAAAATCGCAAAAATCGACTTATAAATTCGTATCGGGATTAATCGGTATCGAATCGAATCGTGACCTGTGAATCGTGATACGAATCGAATCGTCAGGTACTAGGCAATTCACACCCCTAGTATTGAGTGACTCAGCATCATCTGTGGCAATCGGCAGGTCATGTGTGATTTGTGCTCCTGTTTATTTTGTTACTTTTGTTAAAAAAAAATAAAAAAGATTGAAAGTGGGACACCGGTTGTGTCCATGACCTCAGCTGGAGGGATTGCAATTTGTTCTAAGTTGTGGTTTTTGTTAAATTGCTGTTGCTAACGCTTGTGGAACTTAAGCTAGCTTCTTTGTGACGTTTGTTTACGTTCTCTCTCTTTTACCCACTCTTTCCTCCTGGCTTACACTTAATTTTCTGCAGTATTCTTCCATTGAGAAAAAATCATTACTGCAAACTACTGCAATATACTGCAGGTAGGATTTGAAAAAATACAATGCATAAAATGTGAATCCATGATATAGCGAGGGAGAATTATTTTTCTTCCATATGACTCATCGTATGTCTGTTCTTGTGCTGTACTGTTCCCATAATAACTTGAACATGAGGAAAGAGGTTTTTTTTGTTTTTTTTTAAGCCCTTCTTGAAAGCTGGACTTTTGGGGCTGCTATTGCTTGGCAACGGCGCCCTTCCATCCGCTCTCCCACCTCAACTTTTAACGGATGCTCACGGCAACAAGTACACACTTTTGCGCCATTTTTACCCGCATAATGAGTGTAATTAATCAGGGGGGCGGTCGCGAAGTGTTTCATTTCGGAGTGTTTTTACGACCTGAGCGGGGAGGGGACCACAGGAGAGCGCTGTTTGTTACGGGAGCCATTCCTCATGTCTTCCTGCAGCCTAATTACAAGGATGCAGTTGTCCCTGTGCAACTGAGAGCCACGGATGCATCCCCCCTTCCTCCTCCTCTCTTCCTCTTCCTTCTACTGCTTTAGGCCATCCGGGAGATGTGAGGACTAGTCCTCGATAAAAAGAAAAAGATGGTTCGTGTTGTTTCAAATGAGAGATGACTTTTTTTGGCCACTTTTTGCTGGGCAGACTTTTATCTTGCCTTTGAGACAGCTCAGAATTTGGAACATAGACGAGGTTCAACGTCAAAGCCATTTCCAGTCAAATATAGAATAAAGAAGTGTGCTAGCACCCAGAACTTCAACACACAACATTAACATTGTGGAGCAACCATTTGCCAGAGTCTACTGGAAAACTAATTGTGATTTCTGCTTGAAAAAGTTTATATCTTCTGGACATGGAACTTCTTTTCTAACAATTTTCCCTCTCTGGGTCAAGAACAGAAAGTCAGAGAGACACGTGTAGTAATAAGGATCAATATGGAAGTTTCATTTTAACCATTTAACATTCTTATATTTGTGTATTTTTCTCCCCATTATTTTGTATATTCTCTCTCTCTCGCTCTCTCTCTCTCTCTCTCTCTCTCTCATTTGGGAGTGTCTTTGCGCAAGATACTGAACCTTGTCATGCTTGTCAAAGGTAGGGAAATGAGGAGATGGGAAAAGAAAACGACTACACAAGTGAAAGCCCAAGCCCGTATTTCTTAATATATAACTCTTGTGCTTTGTTTTTTGTTTTTGTTTTTTGTTTTTTTGTTTTTTTTTAATTTTTAAACATATTCAGTATTTGTTGTTCAAGTTGTGTATTATTCTCTGTTTTGTAATTCTTAATAGTTTTTATTTTGTGTCTGTTTTTTCTCAACAGTTTTTTTTTCTTTTTATAGTATGCTCTGCTATGATGATGATGATAATAATATGTCTCATATCTAATATTTAATTTTTGTGCGTGTTTTCACTAAGACTGGTATTTTTCATATTTTATATTGTATTTTCTTCATTTTTGTCTTTCTATTTTTTGTCAAATTTATGTTTTTTTTTCATCTAATTGTGTGTTTAGTTTATATAATATTAATTGTGCATTTTGCTAGATGTTATTTTATTATTTTCAATACATTTTGTAATTTTTTTGTTTTTATCCAATATTTGTTTATTTAGTTCAAGGGTGGCGAGATCCGGTCCTCGAGGGCCGCATTCCTGCTGGTTTTGGATATTTCCTTTCTTCAACACAGCTGATTCATGATCAGCTCATCAGCAAGCTCTGCAGAAACCTGATAACGAGCCTGTTAATTGGAATCAGCTGCACTTCGAGTAGGGAAATCTATAAAACCTACAGGACTCCGGCCCTCGAGGACCGCAGTTTGCCACCCCTGATTTAGTTTGACTATTACTCCATCCATAGATCCATTCTCGTGACCGCTTATTCCTCGCAAGGGTCGCTGAGGGGTGGCTTTGCGGGGAATTTGCTGGAGCCTATCCCAGCTGGCTTCAGGCAGTAGGCGGGGTACACCCTGAACTGGTTGCCAGCCAATCACAGGGCACACAGCGACGAAAAACCATCCACACTCACAAGCACACCGAGGGACAAAAAACATAAAAAACACCAAAAATATTTAAAAATATCTTATCTTGAAAAGAAAAAAGCTGAGTCTGTGTGTGCTGAACCATGATGTGAGTGCACTGGAACTCCCTGGCACCAAAATTTTGATTTAGCTAATGCTTTTGAGAGTGCTAAAACTTTATCTGTACCAACTTCAGCTTGTTGATCAATATAATGTTCGGTTTGACGCAACCTGGCTTTGGGATGGGTAAAGCTTTGTCACCCTTAATTGAGCTTTTGTCGATACTAATTCTAGTGCAGCCATCTTTGCACAAATGCCTGCTCTAGAAGTTGTGTTTTCAACAGTAGTGAAACAGCCTTTCTGCTGAGTGATTCATGAAGAACAAATCTTGTTTTGAGAAACTTGCCAAGGATAGCGTGAATTGTACGACACGTTGGGCCAGTGCAAAGTCAATAAATCTTTTCAAACTTGCGTCAAACAGAAGTCGTGGGCAGATACATTTCTTGCCGGGTAGCAATTTTCCAGTGCTGTTCCATTGTCGACTGTAAGTGTAACCCCTGTTAGGAGTAACATGTGAAAGACTAATAAATAAATATATAAATAAGATAATTAAATAGTTAAATAAAATGTGAAACAATATTGAGAAATATATCGTGATAAATACGTGAATATGTAATACTACTTCAAAAGATAAACAATTTTGTTTAGATGCATAATTGTACTTTTCGTGAACAATAAAGTTTTCAATGCCCCTCCCCCCACCACACAGTCTACCGGAGCAGACTGGATTGAGAGGTGCGCATTGAACACAGATTGCCGTTGGTGCAACATCGTTGAACTAAAGAACTTTTTCTACTTAAAGCCTTCATTTTTTATCCCTACCTGAGGAAGGGTGTGATTATTGAAGGACTAAAACCTTTAACTAGACGAGTTTTGGCCAGGTTTTTTTTCCGGATGGAAAAAACCTGCTTTGGACTCGAACACAAGTCTCGGTGATCCGAGTGGCGAGCTACCCAACGAACTACGATTCCGACAACCATCACAGGACAACACGTGATTTCATCTTCACTGTAACCCTGTTGCTACCAAGGAATTGGAATTTTCCTTTGGATATACAGAACTTTGAGAGCACAGCGTGTGCAATCAACACATTGCGAATGGACACATGGGATGTTGCTAAGCTAAAGCTAAAGGACATTTGAAATTTGTTCTATTGTTGTTTTGCATTTTCCTATTGTTGAATTGTGATATTGTGAATGAGCACTCAGGTGAATTTTGAAGTGTTATTGCACATTTTGGAAATTGATTTGGATTAATACTGTGAACCTATTGGTGTGCTTAAACCTAAAATTAAGTGACTAATAATAGGCTTATTACCCAAAACTAAACTAATTGACCGGTCAATAAAATAAAATAGAAATAAAACAGGATCAGAAAATAGATTGAACTTAAAACTTTTTGTATAACTCCTTACATCAACATAAGGTGTTCCATAACAGAAAGTGGAATTTGAGTCTGTAAATTGATGTGCCAATTTTTGTATATATTTTCCTACTGTCTTGTCTGTCTTGTTCATTGTTCACAGTAAATTACCGGCTTACGTTCAAGTTACTGCCTCTGGTATTTTCTCCAATTTCACCACTCATCGAATCTCGAACTAGTCCAGTAGCTTATCTCCCTCTGCCTGATAGCATAGGTGCTACATAAGCCACAGGCAAGGGAATGATACAATATGCTTACACAAACTGGCAAGCCTGAGCTGTCAAATGCTGATGGCCTCATGTCTGTCCAAATGATATCTGAAATCAATTTTTTTAAAAGTGTAGTTTACTTTCTGTATGGGACAGCCTGTATCATGAACATTTCTGCCGCACACGCTCCAGTTCGAGTGCCGCGGAAGCATTCTTCAGGCTAAATAACTCCCTCTCCCTTGATTGCCGAGCCTGTCAATATTTTATCAGTACAACTTTTTCGCAGGTGTCGGCGGCGGTGAGTCATCCGTCAGACGTACATCTTGGCTTGTCGTGTCAGGCTGTCTGCCATTTGTTTGCGTCGTCATGTGCGACCTTGAGCAGTACACACTCGAGGCTGATTGGGCAGAAGCCAGGACATTTTTGGAGCGTGTCGAAGGAGCTGTCAATCATAACAATGAGACGGGCGTTGTGTGCAGATTCATCTGCTAATGCATCAGTGTGACTCATTTGTAGGCATGAAACGCTTTACCGGTAAACCGTGATGAAATTTCAAACGGTTAGTGTCTCCGTTTCTAATTATGATTATCATTAATTCCGTCTGAGAGGTATAATCGTCTTTTTTGGCTTCTCCCATCTTCTGCGTGCTTTAACAGCAAACAAACAAACTATAGAAGAAGATAAAGTGAGCAAAAAAAATGTCAGATGCACACAGTGGACATAAAAAGTAAACATATCAATAATTTCAAAACCTTTGGTACCACAGGTATCGAATTTTATGCCATATGTGGAAATGTGTGTTGACGTATGACAATACAAGTTATTTAATTTCTTTTCACAATATTGCGATAATAAGTGAGAACCATTGTTTTTGCTTGTGATCATTGTGATATGAAATTTTTACACAGTTTCACCATGACTCCTTTGGCATGTTTTTCTGGCCCAAAGGTTAAAAGATTGGTCACATGGCTCATCTACTACACGGATGTGTTTGTTTTCCCAGATATCAACATGGCAGGAGAGCCCAAACCATATCGGCCGAAGATGGCCACCAAGAGGCCACTTTCAACCCTTTACAGGTTGGACCCTTAATTTCATGGATTACTAGTTAACAAACTACTTAACTAATTTGATTTTTTTTTAAATAAAATAAAAAATCTAAGCAGAAGAGATGAGCACAAAATGTAGAAACAATAATAATTATGATAAGAATGAGTTTGAAATGTATACATCTGATTCCAGCCACTGGATGCACGTTAAGAAAATCAATAAATAAATGTAATATGATTATATCAGAAGGAAAACATAACGTTGACAAAACAATAGTTTTTTTTTATTTATTTATTTTTTAATTTTCTTCAAATACTTTGTACAGTCTGGATTTTAATACGTGCTTTATTCTAAGACACAATACGGACAAGATGAATTAATCTAACATTTTAATATTTTTGTACATTTTTTATTTTTGTCACATACTTTTGTATCTGTAATACGTGTGTATTTTTTTTTATTATCTAATATTTGCATCTTCATTGCATCTAATACATATTCTATTTTTGTTAAATGTTTGGGTATTGTTAATCCAATGTTTTTGTGCAATATTGTTTGAATTTTGTCATAACTATTTCTGTACTGTTTTTCTTCCCCTCATATTTCTATCGGAAACAGAAACATTGAGCATTTTTGTTTCGTTTGTTTGTTTGTTTGTTTGTTTGTTTGTTTTGCTTTTTGTTTTGTGTGTGCGTTGGTTCTTTATTCACTTATAGTAGGTGTCATTTTTACACACCAGTTAAACTGTCAACTAGTGTTAATTTTGTCTGCCATTTTTAAATTTAGTCTTAGTTTTAGTCAAATTTCAGTCACGCTTGTTAGTTTTTATCACATCCCATTTTTATTGAGTCCATTTTTAGTCGACTATAAATCTAGCATTTTAGTTTTTATTTTAGTCCAAGAAAACGTAATTTTATTCGTCTAGTTTTAGTCAACAAAAAATGTCCACATTTTAGTCTATAGTTTTAGTCAGGAAACCATATTACCCATGTACATTTTTTTTGTCAGCAGATTTATTGAATCTTTTTAATCTAAAACTATATAAAATTCTCATTTTTTTTTTTTTTATGAAAAACAACTTCACACACAATTACAGTGGCTAGTATGGCACCATACTATTAGCTAGTAAGTTAGCCAGCATTAGCTAGCAGTCGCATTATTATTGTTGGAACGTTATAGCCGATTGTTAATGTTAAGTTCTAACTATAATTTACTTTTTTTTTTTTTTTTTTTTTTTACCTTTCACCGTGAATCCACCTCCTGTCTGTCCCATGTGTTTGTGCTGTGTCAAATGACAGTGTCACAGACGTCACGTGACGTCTTTCATCTTGTCATAATTAGTTGACGAAAATGCATACTGATTTAGTCCCAGTGATTGTTTATTAATGAGGGTTTTAGTCTTGTCTAGTCTAGTTTTAGTCCGGTGAAAAATGTGTGTTGACGAAACTATTTTTGTCTACTTTTTGTTAACACTACTGTCCACAAAACAACATACAGTAAAAGCTTGTTTTTCAACAGACAGAAAACTGGTCAGTCCACTCTAAACACCCTTCCTGAAGTAGTTGTTTAAATCTTTTGGTTCCAGAATTGGCTACACTTCAGCACTGCACGTTTGCTTGCGCCATCAACAGGCAGAGACTGTTCCTTCCTGTCATCGTAGATAAACATATAGTGGAGTAGAGCAGCTATGGCCAAGTTCGGTCCTCGAGAGCCGCTATCCAGCTTGTTTTCCATGTCTCCCTCCTTCAATGCGGCTGAATCTAACGCTCAGCTCATCAGCAAGCTTTGCAGAAGCCTGATAACGATCCTGATCATAAATCAGGTGTGGTAATGGAGAGAAACATGGGAAACACGCTGGATAGGGGCTCTCGAGGACCGAACTTGGACACCCCTGGACTAGAGGAAGCTTTAAATGAACAAACAAACAAACAAACAAACACACCATGTTGGCAGGGTTAACTTTTCCTATCCAATCAAACCTTCTTGCCATTTTTAGGCTATGAGAAAAAAAATACAACACAACAATTTTGTACTGTATTGGGTCTTATTAAGTACTTTTACAGATAACTGGTCCTAGATCTTCCCTATTTAGTCTGATAAATCGAGGTTCTACCATACTTTGTATCCTTAAAGAAAACGCCCCCCCTCCCCCCTTCGCTGGCCGTGTTTACAGGATAATTTTGAGTAAATCCAGACTGCTTTTCCTAGCCACCAGCGAGCACCCGTGTCCATACATTTGCTATCATTAAATGACCTGTCAATCAAAAGGGGTTCTGATCATGTGGGAGCACTCCTTTAATCATCAGCCTCATTCTGAGTTCATCTGGGACGTCTAACTTCATTTTTGACTTGTTTTTGCAGTGGTTATGAGTTTGACTACGACTACTACAGAGATGATTTCTACAGCAGGTATGTTGTTTATTAACAACATTTTTTTATTTACAATTTATTATTAGCTTCGAGCAGTTAAGTGCTTTTTATTGAGGGAGTGCTGCTCTTTACATAAGAGAAACTATTTTTTTCTTAAGGTGACATGGCTCAGTGAGTGGTCGTCGCCCAACCTAGAGGTTGTGAGTTCGATTTCCTGGCTGTTGTGGCCATATTGAAATGTCTTTGAGCCAGATACTGAACCCCGAATTGCATGTGATGCTACATCATCATGAAGAGTTGGTGTGAAACGGTTTGAGTGCCTTATAGGTGGAAAACTGTTGTACCCGTGAAAGCCCATTCAATTTAGATTTTGATCTTTAATCCGTTGTGAACCGAGGAAAACATGATGAAGTTGAAATGGACCGACCAGACCTTGATTTTTGGCTTTCCAGAACACCCCTAATAAATTCTTTACAAGGCCTTTGGAGGACTTTATAAAAGAAGGTTCCCCACCACTGCTCTCATATATTCCTGATATTTGTCGTTTCTATTTCCTGGAGGCAGTAGAATTTCCTCATTAGAATTAGCATCCCAGGCAAAGCGAGCGTATTAGCATGTAGGCATAATGAACGTCATATCGGGAGCTTTTTATTTCTTCCACTCCGGGCTTGCTAATGACGCTTTTACCCAAGCGCCGACTGTCAGATTGTCCCCCGGCTGCTCATTCGTGTCCATTTATCTTCCTTTTTGACATTTTCATTGCTTTGTTTACTTCCTGTGCTTTGGATTATTCCAGAGTGTTTGCATGCCGACTTTGAGTCATTACCTGTATTTTAGGAGGGCATGGAGAAAAGAGTCACTGTTTTGATGACTTGTGACTTGACGTGAAAAAAAACTCAACTTACTTTGGAGCCTTGGGAGTGTGACTCGGAGACAAGAGCTTCCATCCATCCATTCTCTTGACCGCTTATTCCTTACAAGGGTCGCGGGGGGTGCTGGAGCCTATCTCAGCTGACTTTGGGCAGTAGGTGAGGTACACCCTGAACTGGTCGCCAGCCAATCGCAGGACAAGAGCTTGATTTATCACAATTTTAGAGCCGCTTTTTTTTAATTTTTTAATGTCCTGTACTTGTCGATTTCAAATTTGGCACGGCCCACTTCTCTGTGGTGTTTCAAATTATTAAGACATAGAGTGATGCCTCGAGATACAAGTGACTCAGCTTATTAGTTGTTTGAGATATGACCTCTCATTTGGCTGATTTTTTATTTTTTTTGCCTTGACTTTCAAGCACAAAGTTACAATACAAGTACTGGAAAGCGAACTCAACTCACTTCACAATAAGAAGCAATTTGGCAAATTATTAAAAAAAAAAAAAAAGCGGCTTAAACTTTTACATTTGCCAAGTTCTTCTCCTTCGAGTAACCGTAGCAGAAAGCTCTCGGCCTCATGTAAGGTGCAGCGCGTCCTATGTGGTATAATTAACGATTACTAGACCTACGATCTTATAAAAAAAGAACGTCGATATGATAAGAGCGGTTACATAGTACATCCTTAAATCACTAGTACCAAATGACGTACCAAATAAACACCAATCACTGGTTAATAAAGAACTGAACAAGTAGTATAGTGGTTAGTGTCATCGCTCTGTACACAGCAACTCCCTGATTCGAAACCAGGTCAGGTTTTGTTTTGTTTTTTTTCCTCTCTCTTCTTACCTCTCCTCCACCACGAGTTATTGCGGCAAGGGGCCATTTTGTTTCAAATGTTTATTGAAGAATAGATGGCTTGCATTCAGAGAAATGCTCAAACGCAGAGTTCCAACAGCAGACTGCAGTCAGCTCGCCGGGGGCGCGGCAATCACATGGGGAGAGGCGGGGGTTTTACTGAACTGGGTGTTCTGCGTTATAAAAATAACCAGCAAAATATATTTCTAATATTTCAAAAAAAAAAAAAAATACATTGCCATGGCATCAAGGGTAAGATTTAATCATTATATGCCTATAGTTAACGTTTGGAAGGGCTTAAAATACCGTGGTGTAATCCCTTTAAAAATGAATCCGATTAGTCGATTAATCGATTCAATATCGCGAAATTAATAGATTTTAAAAATATTCAATAGTGACAGCACTAACCACTAGATGGCACTAAATTCTACACACTGTCCCTTTAAAATATGTTTGTTTTAACATGGTTCATTTACATTCTGCTTAATTGTGTTTATTGTGTATTTAGATTGTTTGAGTACCATGGTCGCGTGGTGCCGCCCACCCGGGCTGTCATCCCAGTCAAACGCTCACGGCTCGTGGTGCCGTCTGCCCCGCGCAGGATCAAGTCCTCTTTCACTGTCCGGGGCTGCACTTCCCCATCCTCTTCCTCCTCCTCCTCTTCCTCCCGGCTTGTCAACGTGCCGTCTTCTGTCACGGGGCCCAAACGTAAGTTCCCTTTTCAGCTTTTTTCTCATACTGTACAGCTACTGTGTGATTGTGTATGGATAAATCAGGGTGGGCAAAGTATGACCACCGAGCATTAACATTATTTCCATTCCTGTAATATTCATAGCATTAATTTTGCCATTAATTTCTAAAATGGTCAATTGTAATGATTCGATTCACTATGTACAGTACTAATTTGACGACCGAGTACCAATATTTGATGTTTGTGGTAGGTCTGTGCGATATGGACGAAATTTCATATCTCGATATTTTTGCGAGTAATCTTGACAAGATACAATAACGATACTATGGGTTCAGTGAAAACTATGATTTTTTTTTTTTTTAAGGTAAAGTCAACCTTAAAAAATTCTTGACAATAATATGTTATATGTGACCTCACTAGTCTAAACATGACATTCTGATTATTACATTTGTGGAATATAAATTAGCCGTATTTATCCATCTCAGGCGGCGGCAATTTTGCCGCCTGAAGATGACATCACAATTACTCAGGGCTCAGGCAATGACCAATCACAGCTCACCTGGTTTCTGAAGCTAAGCTGTGATTTGTTGTTCCTTGAGACCTGAGCAACTGTGATGTCATTTTCACTCGACAGCAAGTGGCAAAATAGCCACCTTCTTGATATTGATAAAACTGCTGGATTTTGCTGATTGGTTCATATTCCACTAACGCAATATTGACCTGAATTCCTTATTTAGACTAGTGGGGCTGCAGAGAACATATTGTCAAGAATTTTTATGGGTTGTGTCTTCCACTTTAAAGAAAAGTGAAATATCAATTCAAAAGGATGTGTAAAGTGCTGCTTTTTTTTAAAAATATAATTAGATCCTACTGACAGTACCAAAACGACAATGTATCGTAATCCTGCTGTTTTATTGGCATGTGCATCGCATAGTGAAGACAGAGCAGCTGCTGAGTATCAAAAAGGAACTGTCGCAGATCAAGACCAAGATCGATTCCCTGCTGGGGAGGCTAGACAAATTTGAGAGGCAGCATGGTAGGACATTAATTAAATAGAACAAAAGTTACAGTATACTATATGCTGGCTAAGTTTATTCATATTACGTTGGGGTTTTGGTGCTCTGTCCCTTCTCCAGAGATGCAGAGGAAACACGAGGAGGCGTGCGAGTGTCACCACGGCGACCAGGCCGACCACTCCGGCGGAGAGGAGCTGGGGGCGACAGCCGAGGCTGAGGCAGGGGAGATGACAGACGGCGGCGACGATTATTTTGAGGACGAGGGCACCGGTGACATGGTGAGATGTCAGAATAATGACATCCAATCTACACAACCTGTAATAATAATACTGCTCACTTTTGATTGACAGTCTAATTTCAGTTTCCCGCAGAAAATTATATAATAATATAAAATCATCATAAAACCTTTATCAACTCTACAGACAATTTTTGAAGTCGTGTTTCACCATTATAGTTAGCTGTAAAAAAGGGGATTTTTTTTCTTTTTTCTTGGTGATAAGATGTCCTTGTTTGGGCATCATAGCCCTGGCTTATATGAAAGTAGGAGGCGACCGGGCTTGTTGTCACTTGGGTAAGTCACATTACAATTATTTTCTCTACGGGTGGGCACAACTAAAAAGTGGAATACTAGTTTTCTTTGTTTATATGGTCAGGGATTGTGTACTATCTGAGAAGAGAATAGTACATTTTGAGATTAGATGAGTCCCAATTAACATTTTTTCAATTTTGCACAACCCAAAGTAAACATTGCTAACAAACTTCTTCCATAAATAAATGAATAAATAAATAAATATATTTAAAAAAAAATCAAATAAAATCCTAGCAGTAATACAAGCCCCGGTCTCCCCTCTGGATGCCAAGGAATTATTATTATAATAATAATTATAATAATCATTATTATTATTAGTATTATTATTATTATTGTGTTTTTGTAATTGCAGAGAGAGAACCACATATCAGATATCGACAACTGAGCAAGGTCAGTATTGAAAGGGTTGAGGCCTTTATTTTGGGTGTTTCTTGTGTGTACAAGGCATTTGGTTTAGTTTTGTTTTTGTTTTTTAAAGTTTTTTTTAAAGGAGGCATTTTTCTAACTGGAGCGAGTGCATAGTGTTTATTAAGGATAGGTTTTTAATGGTCCTGTGTTGCAGCGTTTCATGAATTTATTTTATCTGTCCAACTCGCCCATCAAAGTTAGTGGGCGGGGCTAATGCCTGATTCACTCAAATCTTGTCTAATCTACTGCTTCGGTCTCAAATGGTTAGAAACATGGCGGCTACGGTGATGGATTATTATTATTTTTATTTATTTTTGCTGATATAGAGTGATCAAGGCTTGTTGTGTAAAACCAGCATCAAGATAAAAGCCAACATCAAGATAAAAGCGATATTTCGACTATTTCAATCAAGTACACTACTTCCATTTCAACATGTCTCGAAAAGCATCTCATGAGAGTGTAAATCTGAGTGGAATGGAAACACACCTATTGAGGTGCATAGCACCACCCAGCCTATTGAATTGTGTTAACTAGCAACTCACTCTGCATCAATTCTTTATTCTGAAATTGATTTGCCTTGACTTGGTGATCAGGGTGACCAATCAGGTGTTAGGACCTCTCCACCAAACTTTGATGGGCGAGATAGACAGATAAAATAAATTCAAGAAACACCGCAACACAGTGACCGTGAAATAATTAGTTAATTGGGTGCTCTAAAATTGTCCCTCGGTGTGCTTGTGAGTGTGGATGGTTGTTCGTGTCTGTGCGTGCCCTGTGATTGGCTGGCAACCAGTTCAGGGTGTCTCCCGCCTACTGCCCGAAGCCGGCTGGGATAGGCTCCAGCACCCCCCGCGACCCCGTGTGAGGAATAAGAGGTCACGAAAATGGATTGATGGATGGATGGATGGATGGATGGATGATGTTTTTCTATTTATCTGTTGAGTGTACCAAGCATTTATTTGCAGGGAGTTTTTTTTTTAGACACACCTTAAGAGAATATCATATTTTTATGAGAGGTTAGGCATTTTGCTTTTTGTTAGAAGAATACTGTATTTGTGGTCTTTCTATTTTAGAATTGATTTCCCACCAAGCGCACATAACAACCTAAAAAAAAAAAGACAATCATTTTCCATGCAGTCTCCCTGATGTGTTTTCCAGTGAAGCGAAGGGGAGCCTGCGGTGCACAAAGATTGCAGAAGAGTTAACCAGCAAAGCCTCCGTCAGCCAAGACTCTTTGAAATGAAACATCAGCAATGGAGGGAAGACTTATTTGTTCGTGTTTGCCTCATCTTATCCCCCCCACACCCACCCAAAAAACAAACAAAAAAACAAAAAACTGACACTCCCAATGTGTTTGTCATCCACACTGCTCGTTTTGAGCGGCAAAATCAAGTGAAAAAAAGCAGTCAGCAAATGCTAACTTGTAAGTATATGCTGTGTGCTTCAGCAACTATGGTCTGTATTGTCTATAATTCTGTTGTACAGCAAATGTATGTTAAAACTATGATTGTAAGTGGAACACTTCATGTGCTTTGTTTTACCTGTACAGCCATTTTGTCTCTCTCTTTCTGTCACACAGTATCCATCTTACACTGTCCTCTTGTTATTTATGTTCTGTTAAAGAAAAGATGGATATTTTTTACAATCAGCATGTAGTAACCAAACAAAGTGACTCTCATGATTCATGTGTATTCATTGCTTTGGTTGTACAGCTATGGATACGAAGAGTTTTTGGAATAAACTAGTTCCTCCCATACAAGTTCTGTTTACTACCTGGGTGCATGTACTGAATTTATTTAAATTAATGCTTTTTTTTTTTTTTTTTTTTTTTTAAAGATGATCCCTTTGATTTTTTTTTGTACAAAAGTAGACAGAATAAGCTGTTTAATACAAGCAAATTAAGCATTTTGAAAATGTATTTTTTGGGGGTGTTACTTTACTTAGTTTCAGAATTTTAGAGGTATTATATTTTTAAAGGGATTAGTCACCTTTAAAGAGTGGCACTGTGACAGGATTTTATTTAACGAAAGATGTTTTTATGGAGCCCAGAAATTACCTGCATTTATTAGCGATAAACTTTTCCAACATTTGGGACGTTTCAACTGTATGAACGCTCAAAACGGTCCGCTCCATATGCGCATGCGTTGATCGCAGGGGGCGAGGCAGTGGACTCGTCCCGGAAGTTGCTCTTTGTGACGTCACGCAAACAGGAAAGAAGCGGCCAGTTCAACGATGAGGAAGCTAAACCAAGCAAGCTTTCAAATGCAGTGTTGGCCAGGTTACAATGAAAAGCAGCAACATTTGTGTTTTATTTTGTTTAAATATTTCACAACATATTGCGTGATTTGTTGACTATTCGTCAACTCCGTTGTAAACGTTTTGTTACCATCTACTCACTATAAAAGTGAACTTTTTAGTATTGATGACGTACGTTACGTTGGCGGCTGTATGTGATGGAAGAAAAGGAAATAAGCCTCATCGACAAGAATATTTCAAGGTAAGCGACGTTGTTGTGTGTTTTCCCGAGTCGAGATCGCCCCTCGCGGTGTCGATGATGCATGCCAGTGGCACAGTCAGGCATCCAGCCACAATAAAATATTGTACAGTACTTCGGTGTTCTTCTAAAAATGCAGGTTGGTTGATGTTGTCATTTTATTTCATTCTTTTCGTTACCGAAGCACGTAAACAGAAGATAACTACAACAGAAGATATCGTATTTGTTCGTTAATTTTATTATATTTCATTAAAGTTTTTTTTGTCTAGTATATTTTATTGGCGCAATGTTTGAAATATTTGCTATTTTCGTCTTGTGTAGTTTTTTTTTTTTTTTTTTTTTTTAGCCCTTACCCTCATTTTTGCTTCTGATATTAATATATTGTTAATGTAGTTTTCTAAATTTTGCCTGTTGCATCATACAAATTTAAAAAATATTTTTGTATAAATATTTCTGCCTTTTACTAACATTTTGTATTAATTTAATTCTAATGTTTAAGTATTTTGTCATATTTTCAAATATCTATCATATTTTACATGGAATATTTTTACTTTTTAAAAATATTTGCGCAATTTGTCATTTAATATTTCGTGGGTTTTATCTAATATTGTATTTGTTTTATTTTCCAGCTAGCTAGTATTGTTCTGTTTTTGTCATGACACTTTTGTATTTTTTATAATTACCTTTTCTGATATATTTGACATTTGGTCATAGTATTTTGTGTTTTCTAATGCTTGTATACAGATTTGTGTATTTTCCAGCTCGTGTGTTTTTGTGCATTTTTATATATTTTATATATATATATATATATATATATATATATATATATATATATATATATATATATATATATATATATATATATATTTTTTTTTTTTGTGCCCTGATATTTTTTAATTGCTTGTCTCATATTTGTGTACTTTGTAGCTATTGCGGTTTTTGTATTTTTGTGGTAATATATTGGTGTTTTTATTTTATTTAATTAATTTTTTTCTTTTGTGCATTTTTTTTTAACCGTGCATTACTGCATTTTGTTCCATGTTGTTCATCTTTAGACTGCAAACTACCCCACTTAGACAGTTTGTTAATAAAGGAATAAGCAGTGCAGTGTCTCTTCTTGTCTAGCTTGCTGGAGGTTCCCCTGCATCCCACTATCACGTCGCTCAACCTGCACTGCAACCGCATCCCGAGGATCGAGGGCTTGAAATCTGCGTTTCTCCTGAGACACTTGGACCTCTCCTCCAACTGCATCGCTAAAGTTGAGGGTCTCGCTACTCTCACGGCCCTGAGAACTTTAAATTTATCCTGCAATGCCATCACCAAGGTTGAGGGTAAGAACATCGCATAATGCACTGGAACAGTTCTCAAACTTTTTCTTTTTATTTTTTTAACAAAGTACCGGCTCAAAAAATAATTTCCAAATAGCCACATAATAACCAGGATCAATGCACTTCTGTACAGTACTTATGCTCGTAAAAATGTACTGATACCCCCTTCAAAATCTCAGTTTGACAAACCTTCCAGGTAGGGGCCATGTCTGCTGTGTGTAGATAATTTAAGGTTGTCATGGACAACAAGACATTTACATAATCACCCTGGGTTCCAACTGCGGCGGCACAACTGAAATGGTTACATTACATTAAAAAAAAATGTATGGCAGTACGTTATGTTATAAACATAGGCTATGTTCACACATTTTCATCACAATTGTAGGTCCAAATGGCATTATCAAGTATTGGTACTCGGTATCAGCAAGTATTCAAATGTAAGTGGTGGTACTTACTACTCATAGTGGGTCTCAAAAAAGTAGTCTGTGTATCCCTAATGACCAACATTACAAATACAGTAACGGCATAGGCCCTAGTTTTCGCCATTCAGCAATAACACGGCAGTGGTTTTATTCCTAAAAAAAAACATTATTGAAGGCCACTGTAAAATAATGCAAAGTTTGACAATTAACATTGCACTTCAGTATGTGAGGGAAGCAATTAAACAGTGATTGAATTCAAATATATTGCAATTAAACTTAAATACAGTAATTACTGTCTTAAAGTGTAACTCACCCCCAACTAGACTATTGCTCCACCCTTCACTAATGAGGAGAGATGCGAGTTTTCTGAGCATTGCCTTGCAACAAATTAAACTCATATCTGAAGGCGCCAGTGTTTTGATTTCAATGATTCTGTTTCAAATTGTACTCGTAGCACTTTTGGAAGCACTGCGCTAGAAGACACGTCTGCTGGAATGACTGTTGTTTTTTTCATAACTCTTTTGTGACCCACAGGACTGAACGGCCTAGTGAATTTAACAAGCTTAGACTTGTCCTTCAATCGGATAAACGACCTCAGCGGTGAGTTCAGTCGGGACTTTGCAGGACCCCAATTGTCTTTTATTGGCAGTCGTGGTGATTGTGATGTGCCCGCCAGGCCTATTGCATCTCCACGGCCCCGGACGCAAACTCATGCACCTCAGTCTCCATAGCAACCGCCTTGGCAGCGTCGAGCACCTCCTGCAGTGTCTGCTGGGATTGCAGGAGTTGAGAGAGGTGCTTTTGAGCCGCGGCGGCAAGGACAACCCGCTGTGCTTGACGACAGGTGAGACCGTGACTGTCATAATGATACTTTGGATCTTCCTAAGTTTGTTCTGGGAAGCTGCTTCACCCTGAATTTCTACAGTGTTTCCGAATCGTTATATGAGCAAGATCTTGTCTCAATTTATTCTCTAATTTACTTCTATGTCAAATCTGAGTTGATGTTCTCACAGGAAGCCATATTATTATATAAGCCGTTGTATGAATGTGGATAAACGGCCTTTTTTTTTTTGCACCTTCTACATATAATTTTCGGACAAACAAGTGAAAATAATCTCCCTAAATCACTGTCATACAAAATACACTTTCCTATAGAAAATAACAGGAAAACAGATTATCAATCTTATCACGATATATCTTCTACATACACACACACACACCAGTTCATAAATTTAAGTGTATTCATTTGTTGAACTGGACGATGTGTTTAATACAGGCACGGCATCTATTGGAGCAAAGGTTACTTTGAGGAAAACTCTTGAGTTTGATACTGTGGTTATTGACACCATTTCCTCCTTGCCATCACTGGTAATCATCTGTAGTGACATAAGCTAATGAAAAAGCAAAGCTTTCCAAGTTTACATGACTTGAGAGGAATTCCACACAATTTTCTATTAGTGGCGCCAAGCACTACCTGTGTGATTTGCCGCAGGGTATCGTGAGATGGTGATGCAGTCGCTGCCACAGGTGTCATTTCTCGATGGCCTGGATCGTCTGGGGCAGCCGCCGTATTCCCTGACTGATAGTCCGTGCGACATACCCGGGCTGGAGAACTACGTGGACCTCCTCCTGCCCTCCGATGCCGGCAACAATGAAGTGGTGAGTTTAAACACCTCTCCTGGTTTTATCGCGTTGTTTTATATGTCTAATATTTGTTCTTTTTGTCAGAATGTGCAAGTGTACGTAATGTTTGGACTTGAAATAGTCTCATTAGCAAATCTCTGATATATTTATTTTAGCAATATGGTGATGAGAATTTCATCATCATCTTTTTTTTGTGAAATCGCAACAATGTTCTTACTGTTTCATCTCTAGTTAAATGGGAAAAAATGTCTTCCTTGTTATTGACCATTTGCACCGACGTCACGTGATCACGTGACTGCCCCACCATGGACAGCGGCAGAAGGAAATGACGGTTGAATGAAAGTGGACGGGCCGCGGAGCGATTTAGGTACTTAGCGACTTTTAGTTTACAAATTAAAAGTTATTATTGCCCATCGAACCATGGAATCTGCTAGTTCAACTGACATTCGCCTGTCGGCAGAAGTGGAACATTTTAGTAGGTGCTCATAGAGTGCGATATTTACAGAAACTGGAGATGGCTAGTTTGAAAACAGACTTACCTTTTGTCCCCTGCTGTTTTCACTGAGCTAATCAAGTCGCCGACTTTGCCTGAATCCACGGTGCACGACCTGTATCACTATGTTGTCAATAATGTATCTCCTGACACCGGAGCTGATTTAAAAGCTTATAAAAGTCTAGAGTAGACGCATACCAGTTTTTTGCTGCTGGCTGGGTGTCTGCAACGAGATGCTACGATCACACCCGAAGGACAATCTACCTCGTAATGGCAAAAGTAAAACTTGTTTATCATGCTAACTGACTTGTTTTTTTTAAATGTTATTTTTACACATTCTGTCCTATATTGAAACACTTTGGTTATGTCAAGTATGCATGAAGTATTTTCAGTCAGATGCACTTAATAGTTTTGATTTTAGAAGGTACACTTAAAAACTAAGTTGTGTGTGTGCAGTTGGAGTGGACGCCAACTACGTGGCTCAAGCCAAGTTCACATGAACGATCGTTAATGTGATTTGAAACACGGAATTCGACACCCTTGTTACAGTCTTTGTTAGTCCATGTAGTAAGTGTACATTTACTCGTAAAATGAATGAACATTGATCTACTAACCTTATAAAAAATGCGAGCTGCAAATCCGTGAATGCTTTGTGGGCTGCCAGTCCTATTTGTTGATTGCCGCTATCCATCAACGTCTTTTGTCTTCATTAGTAGGTATTCGGTAAAAAGCAACATTTGGTTTACTCCCTTGTCTGTTTGTACAACCGGCCGCACAGCAAGATATAACCATTTTATAATTTAATCGACTAGACAAAGGACTTCACGCTGTACAAAATTCAATTGTTACAATCCAAGCGTTCAGGAGGGCGTGTTCCCATGGGGGAAGTGACGTCACGTGCAAATGGTCAATAGGATGCTCTTCTGACCACACCCAATATCAGGGAAGTTCTTACCCACTTTGGACAGAGTGAATCCTTCGCCGATCGAGTGGCAGCACCCACCAGGCAGCGCGTCCAGCTGATGAAGCAAGATGTGGACCAAACCCTGACCGAAGAGCGGGTCAAGAAACTGGAGCAGCAGGTTTCTCACCTTATTCAGCAGGTGCTTTGTTTTTAACACTACACACACAAATGTTATAGGAATATTTTTATTAGTAGTGTTTTATTAATTTGTAATGGTGTCTGTAAAAGTTTGGTTTCAGAAGTATTTAAATGAGGTCAACAGAAATTCATTGAATAAATCTTATTGTTTTTCTCAGGTTCCTGCTAGGCACAAATCCAGTCAACCTAGCGACTCTGCGATCAAAGCACGTAAGGCCTGGAATGACGCGGGCAGTACATCGGAAAGTGAGTGTGACAGCAGCAAGGAAAATGAAGCTCGATCCGCCATTCCCAAATATCGTGAGCCCGCATCGACAAGGATGAGCAAGAGATCAGACAGGTGATTTGTTTGCTGCAGTTAATAATACATTTTGTTATTTTGTGAGCTTTTCTTGGTGTCATACCACTGATATTTCAATTTCACTTAGCCTGATTCGGCTTTGGCCGATATCATCAGGTGGAGAGATTAGAAAGGGAGAAAGTATCCTCTCTTTGATGAACAATTGTGCCTTTTTGGTCCACTCCCTCATCTTGCTTCATCAGAGATTCACACACAAGCTTCAGTAATTTTCAGTGAGAGCTCTACTGTCAGTAGGGATGTTCCAAAAAATATCGTCTACGATATTACCGGTGTATTTTTTTTAGGTGATACAAATTTGAAATATCGCAAAATTGAAATCAACTTCTGAAAGGAGACTGATTCTGTCCTCTTTCATCTATAACATATATATATATATATCTATAACATATTATTTTTTTCGTAATATTTTTCATCTAATAGTTTCTATTTATGTTTCAATAGTCTGTTTTTTTTGTTTTTTTATTATCTGATTTTCTTGGATAGTTTTGTCATTTTTCCAATTTTTTAAATGTTTTAATAATTTTAACCCAAAATGTCTATTTCAATCACATTTTAAAATATTTTAACGTAAATTTGGGGTATTCTTCATCTTGCATTTTTGTTAAATGTTTTTTTTTTTTTAATTCTGCATTTTTACCCAATGAGTCTATTTTTAGTCCGTTTGATACATTTCCATTTGTTTTGTCTACAGTGTCCGGGAAAATCTTAAACAGAGGGTTACAAAGCCTTCCGTCAGGTGGTCTTCTTCCACCGCAAAAGGGGGCGTTGATGCATCAGTTTTGATGAGGAGACCGGGCAAGGAGCCGATGAATGTAAAATGCAAGTCTAGTGAGGTTGAAACATACAAGGTGCGTCGTGGCTGTGTATTTGCCTTTGTCCGGCTTATGTCTTGATGCACTTGAATCTACGTATGCACCAGGTTCTTGTGGAAGAGCGGGACCTGGAGAGGGAGAGGCGCTGGAAGGCCGAACACGCCGTCACCAAATTGACAGAAGAACTCAAGTGCCTGAAGACCAAGGTCAGCGAGGAGAAAGACCTACAGAGCATGGCCATGCACACTACCGACCGGTACGTGAGATCACATTAGTTAGACTTGCACAGTTCAACAGCTGACTCGTTTCGATTGTCAGAGAGAGCGTATTTAACAGTTTGTCTATAATTGTGGTTCTGTAGTTGCACCCGCACAGAACCCATGCTGATATTTGTTCCCAATATTTTATGGTCTTAAGTTGGTTTGTCTTAACTGCTCTGTGTGAAGTGGATGAATCAGTTCCAGGCTCCAGCTGTGTCCATTCATAAACTTTTACTCACTGGCAATGTTTCAAGTAATATTTTTAATAACTGCCATATGCAGGTGGCAAGAAGTTGTGACTGCTGGTGTTTTTAATAATATGATACAATAATAGCCAAATTTCTATAAGACCTATCAGTGGACCTATGGTCGCGTAATAATAAGGGTACGTAATTTAAATGTTGAGTTTATTCAGAGCGCCATGTTAGCGGAGTAGCAGCCAGTGTTGGCAACCAGCTAACAGCGCACTGCTGTGTGATGGAAGATTGCAGTAGAGGCCAGACAAAGCTCCTTGTTGATACGAGACTAGTTTAATTTGCTCTATGACCACACTTGCAAATCAAAGCACTATATCAAGTCATGTTTTCCAATAGAAATGAATGGAAATGCACTTAACCTGTTCCAGCCGTTTCAGAACAGTACAAAATAAAGTGTTGTAATGTGTATTTTTAGGAAAGACAGGAAAGGAAAGACAGGGCTCCATAATATTGTACTTAATTACAAAATTAAATAGCATTAAAGTACTGTTATCTGTGACTGTGACTGAATCGCGTGTTGCTTGAAAAGGCGAGACCTGGCTTGGTGAGTGAAGAGGAGAGAGTCAGTGAATCAGTGACTGGCTGCTTGTTAAGTAGACAAACTGCTAGTCACTCTGCATTTTGGGTGAATCAGTGTCAATCATAACAAACAGCGGGTTGTGTATGAATATGTGCTTGTGTTTGTTTTTTTTGTCATTTTTGTTCAACAAAACTATTGCGCACAGGTGGCTGTTTCTATATGCCTATGGGTGGAGCCTCCACCCGTGGAGGGTTTACAACTAAATGACTATAAATCCACTTTTGAGTATAACTCGCTCTTACCCCGGGATTACACCGGATGCGTGTGCAGTGCGGCTGCGGTGCGTTCCGGCGGCGCAGCCAATTCGTTTCCATTCATTCGAATGGTGCAAATTACACCGAGTGCGTGTGCGTTGCGTGTCGACTGTGTCTCAGCTGCGTCGTGTCGCAGCCCTCCTATTTTCTATTTTTGCAAATGGCAAGCTAGCACAGAACACATCGAGCGGGAGTTTCAAAGTAAATTTCCGATTACTTTTTAGAATAAAACACCCGCCAGCTCCTGTTTCGCAATCATGTCAGCAAAACGTCATACTGCTTAACGCTTAATTCGCTGTTTAAACACCGGCGAACATGGACATGGAGAGATTAATAACCGAGGTGGAAAGCAACAAAATTCGATATGACACGGCACATCCTTTTTATAAGGACAACTTCAAAAGGAATGCTGCATGGAACGTCATAGCAGAAGCTATGGGAGTGGACGGTGAGTTCAGTCAAAGAAAGTCCACCTCTCTTTCTGCTCCTCTGTTGAGCACAGACTTTCTGTGTGTTTGACGTTGTTTTTAATGCCACATTATCGCGCGTGATCACGCGAGACACGGCGGGAAGTTGTCGGCGAAGGAGCAGCCGGACCGCAGCTGTGTGCAGCCGGTGTGTGTTGGCCCAAAAATTTACGTGTCCAGAGCACACAGTCAAGACGCAGCAGAGCGGAGACGAACAGGCATCCGGTGAAGTCCAATTACACTGGCTGTGGAACGGACGCGGTGTGTTCTCCGTACGGACGCCGCAAGGATAGAACGCATTCAAGTCTACGTGTCAATTCACACCAGCTTCGGTTCGGTGCATCTGTGGTGCTGAACGACTGCGGCGATGCGTAAGGTTTCCACAAGCGTTCTATTTCTTCAAGACGCCGCATGCGGATTTTCATGAAGCTGAAGAAATTACACGAGCCGGACAGGAAAACAGGCGTCTCGCATCAAGGTAAATCCGGTATATTTCAAAATAAAACCGTTTGCGAACTCGTTTTTTGGGGGGGAGGGAAGCTAGCTAGCTACATAGCATGACATCAGTCGGACATTTCAGAAAAAAATGAGCTCAGAATAAATTAAACGCGACAAAATGACACTATTTAATAAACCCAAAACGTACTTACCCATGGTAGAACAGCCATGGTAGAAGTCCCAGACATAATGTCCAAAAAGCATATCGATGTGACAGGCAAGCGTGGCTATTGTTTACAAATCTATATATACACACGTCTCTATACACGGTTGTTATTGGGTGAACTCAACTCGCCAGCGTGAACCCACGTGATCTCGTGGTCTGTCTGGAGCAGATTTCCGGACACGCAACACACGCGGTGTGAATTGCAGTCCTTGCGCCGTCCGCACGAAAATGCTCAGCATCCGTTCCGCAGCCAGTGTGAATTGGGCTTTACACAACTAACATGACAAGATATTCACTTAGGATAATATTTCAGAGACATCAATTGGGCCTTTGATGACTTTGATTGGAACAGGGGAAATTGCTCAAATGTCGTCTTCATCTCGTATCATGACACAATGGTTTGACCTTCCAAATTTTGTTTGACTTTTCAAGTCTTCCAGAGGAATTTCTCTCACTCCATACTGTGATGCTATTTGGCAGAGACTCCCCCACTCCACCCCAAGCTGTAATGTGAGGGAAGCCAGGCAGTCAGTGTGTGTGTGTGTGTGTGACACAGATAAATCTCCAGTATGATCTCAATTAGACGCAGGATGGCAAGCATATGCCAGCACTATTGCTTGCATCCGTCTTTGCCCTTGCTGTCTTATTGACGCCACACGTTAATCACGTCCACATATGTGAGGTGACTCCACGTCTTCCTCCAGGCTTAAAGACTTGCTGCTGAAGGAGCGATCGGGACGCTGTGAGCTGGAGACGCGCGTGGAGCAGCTTGATGGGAGGTGCCGCTCACTGAGCCAACAGCTGGAACAAGCGCGCGGAAGCGAGGAGCGTCACAAGCATGCACTCCGGCGACTAGAGGAGGACGTCTCCCACGGGGAGGCGCTGCGAGCTCGCCAGCAGGCCCAAGAGGTACACAAGAATTCGCTGAACAATTAGCTCCATCATAACGGAAAACTAATAAAAACTTTTGTAATACAGTATTTGATTGTTTTTTCATCCTGCTTTTATGTATTTTGGCTAACATTTTGTCTACAAATATTTTGCTAAAATACTTGTTTTTATATATATATTTTAATATTTTCATATTTGAAATTTTTTGTTTGTCCTCTTGTATTTATGTATTTGTTTGATATTTTGTTGTCGAATATTTTTTGTTATGATACTTTATTTTTAGGATTTTTTTTCAAAGAAAAAATCTATGCAGCGATTATAGTTGTGTATTTCTTTATTAGTCTATTTTTCTGTGTTATTTTTAAAGGTAATGATATTAGCTTTCGATTTGGTTTGCACATTAATCCATTACACTACATACAAACAGGTAAAATTTTGACATCACATGGTAAAATGTATAATTTATATTTTGTGTATTTTAACTGTTATCAAACTAGTTTCTAATGTGGAGTGTGGATTTTTACACGTCAGACGCTTCAAAGAGTGACATGCTTATAAGTTCAGTTGCAAGGTGCCTTTGCAGAAAACAGTAAAAGTTGTGCAATATGATGTTGCTGCATGCCTTGAATCGGAGGAACTAGCTCCATCTGGTGGACAAATGCAGTAGTCCAAATTGAAACAGTCATGTTGAGTGTGTTTTTGTGTACAGTATTTAGGATAACAAAAAAAGTATTTCAGTGTTTTTTTAATGAGGCATATTTATGTTGTGGTTATGATTAAAGGAATTAAATATAATGTAACTATAATCCAAGCAGTTATAACATATCCATCAATCAATTTTCACCACCATTTATCCTGTTCAGGGTTGCGGACGTGCTGAGTTCTATTCTAGCTATGATTATTTAATAATATAAAAATGCAATAATTTACAGCATTCATGCAGCCATTCTCTGCGCCACTTATCCTCACAAGGGTCACGGGCATGCTGGAACCTATCTATCCTAACTGTCTTTGTGTGAGAGGCAAGGTACACCCTGAACTGGTCCCCAGCTAATTGCAACAATGTACAGTATTACATGAATAACGGTGCATAAAATGAATGCCAATCATTGACCCATCTCAGGGAATGGTAATAATAATAATATTAGTCACATTTATGCAAATTACCGGTATTTTAATTTTGTGGAGTACAGGCAAGGCAAGGCAAGTTTATTGTATAGCACATTTCATACACAAGGCAACTCAATGTGTTTACACAAGGCAAGGCAACATATAAGCATCAACAAATAATGGTTAACATTAAGAGGAAGACAAATAAAAATAGGTTACAAAATTTACTTTAAAAAAAAAAAAGGACTTCAAGTAGTTGGAAAAAAACCTGACTGACTCTTAAAATTCATTGCTAATATCCATATATGACTCGTTGTCTCCACTTTCAGATGAAACGGCAGCAGGAGCTGGAGAACAAGGAAGCAGCTCTGAAGCGCGAGTTGGACGTCCATAGAGCCAAAGTGCAGCAGTTGCATGAACTGCTGGCGTGCCGAGAACAAGAGCACAGGTGGCTTCTTGGCTTTTAAAGCACATCCATTTATTCATTTTTACGCCCTCGATTGTACTCAGAAAACAAACAAGACAAACAGCTCCTCATTTCTACATATGTTGTGTCCCTAGAAAGCAACTGGAGATGCGGCTGCAGCCGGGTGGGACAGACTTCCTGGCAGCAGTGGCAAGAGAAATGGCGTCTGAGAGGCAAACCCACACTCAGAGGGAGTCTGAATTGAAAGACAAAGTGGAGGAGGGCAAGAAAGCGTACGGCGCCCTGGAGGATGAATTCCGCATGGCGCTCACCATTGAGGCTGCGCGCTTCTCTGAGGTCTGACAATAAATGTGGACGTGTCATACAATTACTGTCATGCTATCATGTCCTGATGGTTATTCAGTGTAGCTGCCTGTCACCTTGCACAACAGATATGGATCAGTCATTCCGGGGTTCGGTTTTTCAGTTTCCTTTCCCCTCTTGCAGGTAAAGCAGGCGTGCGATCAAATGAAGGGAGAGCTGCCGGAGCTGCGAGCGACGCTGGCTCAGTCGCAGCAGGCGGAGAAGAAATCCGCCTCCCTGGTGCAGGAGCTCACAGCGATGGTCAAGGAGCAGAAGAGCTGCATCTCAGACCTCGTCAATGCCAAAAGAGACGCTAGAACTGAGTTCAAGGTAGCCGAGGGCATAAATCAAAAGATCATAAGATGGATGGATAGAATGGTGAAATCAGCCCCGTCTCCTCGCAGAGGCGCGCACAGGCTCTGGAGGCCGACCTAGATCAGGACCGGCGTATGCGCATTCAGCTGGAAGCGCTCAGGAAGGAAAAAGCACAACTGTCATGCCAGCTCGGCGCGCAGGAATCTCTCATCGATGGACTCAGGGCAGAGAGGAGACTCTGGGGGCAGGAACTCGCTCAGCAAGGTGGGTGAACAACAATCAACAGCATGGATATGTACTGTACATTTGAAAGGGATCTAGTAGGAAAAAATATTGAGAAAGAAAGTTAGGGAAAAAATGATCACTAACACCAGTTGTACTTACCGGCATAAAATTGGGTGACGAGTCTTATCATGACAGGGGCTTATGAAAAATTCTAAAGCCTCTATGCCCGAAATTGAACAGGAAGTCAGATTATTTGGTTTGAAGCGGTGCTTTCGATCAAACTCCAGGGCTCATATTTTGATAAATTTCTATTATGTAATTTGCTCAAATGAGCCCAGATCTCAATCAGGTGTCCTAGATTCTAGGACATCTGATTGAGATCTGTCACGGTCTAGGACCTAGAGTCTAGACCATGCCGCGAGAAATCAGGACTTGTGGGAATTCATCTAATTATACGTAATATGCCCGAAGGTTATTTACAAATTTTTGTTTGTTCCTCTCTCTATGCCAGCGATGTAGATTGACAGGCTGAACAATTACTCTTTCATTAGATTGCAGAAGGCACAATAAACCTGCCTACCTCCACTTGTTGCCATTTCATACAGCAGAGTAAGTCATGGCTTCGTATCAGCTTTGTGTTGGATTAAATAGGCCCAAATTTCACACTATTATTTCAAGATTGATACTGTTTGTTGTTATATTTGTATTATGCAAAATTGGTACCCTGGCTCAATACACTAAATAATGTGAAACACTGTTCTAGACAGATGCTTGATACTCATTTGTAGGGGGTGCAAGGAAAAAAACAAACAATTTGATTCGTAAAATCGGTTTTGATTTAAAAGATGTGAGCGCATCGAATCGAACTGAAAGTTTGAAAAAATTAGCCCAGAGTTCTGACACCAGTTTCACAGATCGACATGAAATTCAGTGGATATGTCTATTATCCGAGGACGGCAGGACACATGAAAAAGTTTCAAGGACACTTGCCTGAAATTGGACAGGAAGGCAGCCATTTTGGTTTGAACTTGCAGAAGACTATTTTGTGTGAATTCCATGACTTCTACAAATGCCTCATTAAAATGTGTCCAAAGGAGTGCCAGTCAGGAGCAGATATCCTAGACAGATGGGCAATGTACATTTTTTCTATGTACCATCTAATGTGGGTGGAGCGTGGCATCAAAATTTGATTAGCATTTTAAGAATTTGTCATTGAAAAGGAGGTGCTAGGCTAGGAGATGTTAATTGCTTTGATAAGTGAAACCATTATACATTTTGTAAAAATGCTACTAAAATGACAAAAACATAGAAATCACAGATATTTTTCAATATTGGAGGGGAAGTCAGCCCCCAAATTTTCTTGACAATAATTATGTTCTATACAGCCCCACTAGTCCAAACATGGTATTCTGATTAATACTGTGTTTGTGGAATATGAATTAAGCAGCAAAATCGACCCATTTTTATCCATCACATCACATGGCCGTTTTGCCACTTGTCGAATGAACATGACGTTGCAGTTGCTCAGGGCTCCGGTAACAACCAATCACGGCTCATCCTATCTCCTGAATGTGCTTATGTAACATTCACAAGCTGAGCAGTGTTTGGTCGTTACCTATGTCCTCAGCAACTGTTGTCATTTTCAGTCAACAGCAAGTGGAAACATTCCCAGAGATGCATAAAATATCCATCCATCCATCTTCTACCGCTTATCCGAGGTCGGGTCGCGGGGGCAGCAGCTTCAGGAGGGAAACCCAGACTTCCCTCTCCCCAGCCAATCCAACCAGCTCCGCCGGCGGGATCCCAAGCCGTTCCCAGGCCGCCGGTGGGACATGCCCAGAACACCACTCCAGGGAGGCATCCAGGAGGCATCCGAACCAGATGCCCAAGCCACCTCAGCTGGCTCCTCTCAATGCGGAGGAGCAGCGGCTCGCCTCTGAGTCCCTCCCAGATGACCAAGCTTCTCACCCTATCTCTAAGGGAGAGCCCGGACACCCTGCGGAGGAAACTCGTTTCGGCCGCTTGTATCCTGAATCTTGTTCTTTCAGTCACGACCCACAGCGCGTGACCATAGGTAAGGGTTGAAACGTAGATCGACCGGTAAATCGAGAGCTTTGCCTTTTGGCTCAGCTCTTTCTTCACCACAATGGACCGATACAGCGTCCACATCACTGCAGACGCTGCACCGATCCGCCTGTAGATCTCCTGCTCCATCCTGCCCTCACACGTGACCAAGACCCCAACATACTTGAACTCCTCCACTTGGGGCAGGATCTCATCCCCGACACGGGGTGGACACGCCACCCTTTTCCGACTGAGGACTGATTTGTATAAAATATAACAAAATATATTTTGCTGCTGAGTTCATATTCCACAAACACAATATTAATATTGTTTAGACTAGCGTGGGTGCATACAACATAGTGTAAAGAAGTTTAAAGGAAAATTTTGGGTTGACTTCCTCTTTAAATTTCAAGATTTTAGAGATAGTTTTGACACGTTTCAATTTGTGGAATTTTTCAAAGAAAGATTAACATGCTTATTTAGAGTGCTTTCTCCATTTGAGAGAAGACAACAAAATATCTTCCATAACGCTTCAAACTAATTTGAAACATGATTTTTTAGGCCACAACCTAGTAAAGAGGATAACATTTTAAATACTGTATCTTGGTTTGGTGGTAGGGGAATGGATTAGCTAATATGTGACCATAGAGTCCCCACGAAAACTGAAAGGTAAATTCTGTAAAACCGTGGTTAGACCAGCCATCATGTATTGATTGGAAGCAACAACAGCACAAGAAAGTAGAAGAAATGAACGTTGATGTAATGGAAAAGCACGAGCGATGCATATCTGGAGTGACTTGCAAAGGCAGAATAAAAAAATGACGACATCACAGGGGGTCAGTGAAGGTAACCAACATTTCAGACTAAGTACATGAAGCAGGACTCAGGTAGGTTAGACTTGAGATGAAAAGCACTGAATGACAGCATGTTAGGAAGAGAAGTGGTGGAGATGAAAGTACAGGGAAAATGAGGCAGACCAAGAAACAGATCGAAGGAATCCGAGTATTTAATCAGATCTCAAAGAGACAGAAGTGGATGAAAGGCACACCCGCACCAGAAACATTTGAGGAAGGCTCATATACAGTGGCATGAAAAAGTATCTGAACCTTTTGGAATTTCTCACATTTCTGCCTAAAATCACCATCAAACGTGATCTGATCTTTGTCAAAATCACACAGATGAAACAACAGTGTCTGCTTTAACTAAAACCACCCAAACATTTACAGGCTTTCATATTTTAACAAGGATAGCATGCAAACAATGACAGAAGGGGGGAAGAATAAGTAACTGAACCATCACATTTAATATTTTGTGGCCCCCCTTTGGCAGCAATAACTTCAACCGGACGCTTCCTGTAGCTGCAGATCAGTCTGGCACATCGATCAGGACTAATCTTGGCCCATTCTTCTTTACAAAACTGCTGTAGTTCAGTCAGATTCCTGGGATGTCTGGCATGAATCGCTGTCTTGAGGTCATGCCACAGCATCTCAATGGGGTTCAAGTCTGGACTTTGACTTGGCCACTCCAGAACGTGTATTTTGTTCTTCTGAAACCATTTTGAAGTCGATTTGCTTCTGTGTTTTGGATCATTGTCTTGTTGCAGCATCCATCCTCTTTTTAGCTTCAACTGTCTGACAGACGGCCTCAGGTTTTCCTGCAAAACATCCTGATAAACTTTTGAATTCATTTTTCCATGAATGATTGCAAGTTGTCCAGGCCCTGAGGAAGCAAAACAGCCCCAAACCATGATGCACCCTCCACCATGCTTCACGGTGGGGATGAGGTGTTGATGTTGGTGAGCTGTTCCATTTTTCCTCCACACATGACGTTGTGTGTTCCTCCCAAACAATTCAACTTTGGCTTCATCAGTCCACAAAATATTTTGCCAAAACTTCTGTAGAGTGCCCAAGTGCCTTTTTGCGAACATTAAACGAGCCACAATGTTTTTTTTAGACAGCAGTGGCTTCCTCCGTGGAGTCCTCCCATGAACACCATTCTTGGCCAATGTTTTACATATAGTTGATGCATGCACAGAGATATTGGACTGTGCCAGTGATCTCTGTAAGTCTTTAGCAGACACTCTAGGGTTATTTTTTACCTCTTTGAGTGGTCTGCGCTGAACTCTTGGCGTCATCTTTGGTGGGCGGCCACTCCTTGGGAGAGAAGTAACAGTGCCAAACTCTCTCCATTTGTACACAACTTCGCTGACTGTTGATTGATGAACATCCAGACTTTTAGAGATGGTTTTGTATCCTTTGCCAGTTTTATACAAACCAACAATTCTTGATCGCAGGTCTTCCGACAGCTCTTTTGAGCGAGTCATGGTGCACATCAGACAATGCTTCTCATCAAGACAATTCTAACCAGGTGTGTGTTTTATAGTGGGCAGGGAAGCTTTAAGCCACTCATCAGTGATTGGGCACACACCTGACTTAAATTGTTTGGTAAAAATTGGTTTCAATTGCTCTTTAAGTATCCTTAGGCAGAGGGTTCAATTACTTATTCCTCCCCCTTCTGTCATTGTTTGCATGCTATCCTTGTTAAAATATGAAAACCTGTAAATGTTTGGGTGGTTTTAGTTAAAGCAGACACTGTTGTTTCATCTGTGTGATTTTGACAAAGATCAGATCACGTTTGATGGTGATTTTAGGCAGAAATGTGAGAAATTCCAAAAGGTTCAGATACTTTTTCATGCCACTGTAAAACGGTGATCCTCGAATAGGAAAAGAAGTGTCTGAACATGTTAGATAAATACATTAATTTTCATGTTCAATTAAGACAGACAAGATAGGAAGTGAGCCCCCAAACGAACCCAACAGATAACAATCAATCAATCAATCAACTTTATTTGTATAGCACATTTAAAAATCCACAATGGAACCAAAGTGCTGCACATAAAATAAGATAATAAAACCAGATAAAATATAAAAACATACTTAGAAATCACAAAACACATAAAATAATATAAACAAATTCATGCCAGTCTACTGCTTGTAAATATCAGTAATACTATGTGCTGAAGGCCAGGGAAAAATAATATGCTTTTAAACGTGATTTAAAAACCAGGAGTGAAGTGGCCTGTCTAACATACAGTGGTAATTGATTCCACAACCTGGGAGCAGCAGTCGAGAACGCTCTGTCACCCCTAAGCTTCCGCCTTGTTTTCGGAACTACCAGAAGCAACTGGTCAGCTGATCTTAGTAATCGGGGTGGGCTATAAGGGTGAAGCAACTCAGATAAATAGGGAGGTGCAAGATTATTCAAACATTTAAAAACAAACGACAGAAGCTTAAAATTAATTCGATAGTGCACAGGGAGCCAATGCAGTGATGCTAAGATAGGAGTAATATGCTCACGTCTACGTGTCTGAGTAAGCAGACGAGCAGCAGAGTTTTGTATAAGTTGCAGACGGGCAAGAGCAGTCTTGCTAATGCCTACATACAAAGAATTACAATAATCAAGACGAGTTGTAATAAAAGCATGAATCAATCTTTCCAAGTCCAGTCTTGATGAAATTGGTTTCACCTTAGCTATCTGGCGAAGCTGATAAAAACTTTTCTGTACAACAGAACTAATCTGCTTCTCAAATTTAAAACCAGGGTCAAACTTAACACCCAAATTCATGACACAGTCCCTGAGATAAGGTGCTAGTGGACCAAGGTCCACACTAGCAGAGGAAGAGCTACTTGGTCCAAACAACATCACTTCAGTCTTTTCGTCATTCAGACTCAAAAAATTAAAAGAAAGCCAGGATTTAATATCATTTAGACTAGGGGTGTGAATTGCCTAGTACCTGACGATTCGATTCGTATCACGATTCACAGGTCACGATTCGATTCGATACCGATTAATCCCGATACGAATTTATGAGTCGATTGTTGCGATTTTTTTTCATTCAAATTTAGAAAATACTAATCAGTAAGCTTGTAGAGTGTAAGATTTATATGAAAATGTATTATTTATTTATCTGAAATTTCAGTCTTATAGAGGTTGTAATCTGTTTCATGTTTGAACAGCATTAAAATAAAATATTAAGGCTTAATGTTCCATTCATATAACATTCTTCCATGCTCAAGGTGTGAATCCTAACCCGAAGTCAGACGTTTTGTTGAATATTTTTCCATTAAAAATGGAAGTTTAAAAATCGATTCACACACAAAAAAAACACAAAAAAAGGCAACGATGATAAGACGTTTAATCAGTAAGACTACCGAATGAACAATTCTGAGCTCTCAAAAAAAAAAAAAAAAAAAAAAAAAAAATCGATTTTTTTTTTATTGAATCGATTCGAGAATCGTGCGATGTAGTATCGCGATATATCGCCGAATCGATTTTTTTTTTTAACACCCCTAATTTAGACAGTCAGTGAGTTGTTGTATTGTACTGTTCTGGGCCAGGGGAAAATAGATCTGACAGTCATCAGCATAAAAATGAAATAAAATACCATGTTTTCTAAAAACAGAACCAAGAGGTAATAAATAGAGAGCAAATAAAAGAGGGCCAAGAATTGACCCCTGTGGAACCCCATGTGGAAGAGGAGCTTGAGAGGACACAAAATCGTCAATTTTTACACAAAAGCTCCTATCTTTTAAGTATGACCTAAACCATTCGAGGGCGACCCCTTGAATGCCCACATAATGCTCAAGACGAGAAATTAAAATGTCATGATCTACGGTATCAAACGCAGCAGACAAATCAAGGAGAACCAAAACAACAAACTTTCCAGAGTCTGTTGATAAAAATATATCATTTGATACCCTCAAAAGAGCAGACTCTGTGCTATGAAGCGCTTTAAAACCAGACTGAAATAATTCAGTGACACCATTTTTCTCTAAAAACGGTAACAACTGAGAGTAAACAACCTTCTCCAATATTTTAGAAATAAATGGGAGGTTAGAAATGGGCCTGAAATTAGCACAAATGAGGGAGTCAAGGCCTGTTTTTTTAAGTAGAGGTCGTACGACTGCATGTTTAAAATCACCTGGTACTATACCAGTAAAAAGGCTATAATTAATTATCTCAAGGACATGTGGTCCAAGAGTGTCAAAAACCTCCTTAAACAAACGAGGAGGGATGGCATCAGTAGGGGAACCTGAGGGCTTCAAATAAACAAACAGATCCTCCTGGGTGGAGCTCATAAATGGCGATGCATCACTTTCTTGTGTATGTCTTCACCACAGGCGCATCTCTGGCTCAGGACCGCGGACGTCTGGAAGCCAGGATCGAGGCGCTCGCCGCTGAGGTGGAGGCGCAGAAGAAGCAGATTGCGCGGGACAGTGACGGCCTCAAAATCAAAGGCAAAATTATAGAGGATCAAACGGAATCCATCCGCACACTCAAAGAAGTAGGGCAGAAGAGGGCATCCAAGTGAAGTTGAAATGCAGCAGGTTCGTTACTCTATCTTCATGTTCCGCAGACGCTGCGGGAGCGCGACGAGCAGGCCCGCAAGCTCCGCGATGACAAGACCCAAGCTGAGAAGACGTTCCAGCGGCAGCTCGAGGAAGAGACGTCTCGGCTGTCGGAGCTGGAGGGACGTGTTGAACACCTGAGACTGCGCAAGGAGGAGCTGAAGCAACAGTTGGAGGACAAGGAAGCTGAAGTCGAAAAAGTGAAACGAGTTCACAGGTAAATTCACAGTCTTGAGTGACTTTTCACACTTCTGGTTTTGATGTATGAAACAGTAAATACAGCGGTGCCTTGACTTCTAACTTCTTAAATGTTAATTTGTTCGATGTTGGTGACTCATATTGTTGTATCCCTATTGAAACTAATGTAAATGGCTATAATCCGTTCCAGCCTCCAAAATATTTTGTTCTAAAACAGCATTCTATAATATTTCACTTTATAAAAACATACGATAACAACAATTGAATACAATTAAAAAAATTTAAAAAATCACGGTTGTTGTTTTTCCCCTCACTTCACCAATTGAATGGCTATTTTGCTCCTGCCTTCCTTGCTACTGGGGCCAGTACAGACATCAGATACAAATATATAATGTATCACAATTTTTTTGTAGTCTCTCTACCAGTGCTAAGGGAGGGTCTGACCAATACGCAGAGTGTTAGAAAATAGATTTTCATCACTTTGGTTACTTTATAACAGGGATGGCAAACTGCGGTCGCAGAGGGCCGGAGTCCTGCAGGTTTTAGAGGTTACCGTACTCAAACTGCAGCTTATGCAGATCTTGCTGATGAGCTGATCATGAATCAGCTGTGTTGAAGAAGGGAAATATCCAAGATCTTCAGGACTGCGGCCCTTGAGGACCGGATCTTGACACATGTGCTTTATAAGGAGGTGCTTCAGCCCCCCCCAATAAAAGCAGCTTTGATACACAGCACAAGCATGTTCGATATAAAAGTACTTTTAAATGAATGTGGCCAAAGAATATTCAAATGCTTATTTTGAAGCGAGTTGAATTCACTGCCACCTTGCATCGCTCGTATCTCAAGTTTGCACTCGTAAGTTGAAGTAAAAAAAAAAAAAAGAAAAGCTGGCCGAATGACTGCTTGTATCTCAAATAACTTAGAAGTTGGGTCACCTGTATCACAAGGTAACACTTTCCATTTTATGCCTGCTATTTTTTGTGTTGCTCAAATACATTTGCAATGTGTTTAACAAGTTAAATGTTTTTAAATGTTTGTTTTTTTTAATATTAGAGATTTTCATCAGTAACGTCTATAATGCATCCCCTGCACTGAACGGGAGTATCTATATAAAAGAGTACAAAACAAGCAACACATTTACCATAAAACAAAACGAGCTATAGCTTGTAAATATAGACACTCATGCAGCACAAACAGTACCTGAAGAACATACAACTTCATATTTCATTCAGCAGGTTATTATACGATTTCTCTTACATTTCAGCGAGTCCACTAAAAAGTGGCAGGAGAAGACTCAGCTGCTCACTCAACTGGAGAGCCAAGTCAAGCGCATGAAGGACACCTTTGAGAGCAAGGAACGCTCGCTCCTAGAAGAGAAAGAGCAATTGACCAAAGCACACAGGTGCGTTTGCGGCGAGGTGTCGGAAAAGACGAGCTCGCCTTATTAAACTTCCATCGCGTTGCGTCTTTCAGAGAGGCGGTGGAGAAGCTGCGCTGCATGGACGACGCCTTTCGTGCGCAGATGGAGTCCCTCCAGGCCGCCCATCAGGCTGAGCTACTTCAACTGGCGACTGACAAGCACAATCAGATAGAAGAAGCCAATCTGAAGGTAAAACACAGATTAGAGGTCTCTTTTCATCTGCATCAGGTCAGAATTTGATGGTTTTGACTACTTAGCGGTATAATGGTACACCCAAAAATAATGGCTCGGTATATGTTTTTCATTGAAGCTAAAGTGTACAGTAAGTTAACAAACAGGAACATAAGAACACATTTAATGAGATATTTGGAGTGATGTGTCTCGACTGAGAGACTTACCATAATAATTCTGTATGGCGAGGTGGAGCTTCTAGTTTAGCATGTAATGTTATAAACATAGGGCTGCTCAATTATGGAAGAAAAAAACGTTTGCAGCCAACCTTTTTAGGCAAGTCCCTCCTTTCCTGAGTGGATCTCCCGAGTGAAGTCCCAGATTGATAATGTAAAGAACTGCCTTGAGTGAATCACAATTATCAATCTGGCTTGTGAGGTTACAGGATAAACATCAACAGAAAACGATGGCTGTCTGCTCTAAAATAATTGGGACTCCTCTTAGATCTTTTTGGAATCTTTATGAACATCTGACACGCAGGCTAGCAGGCCACATTGTTCAAGATGATGCACATGCTTTGTTTTTAAAGTTTGAGCGGCTGCCATCAGGTCAATGGCCTCGCTGTCTCGCCTGCAGGACTCAAAGACCACTTTTGTGCCTAAAGCTGTGCTGTGCCTCAAATCCAAAATATTAAAAGCATTGCTAACTGTATGTTTGAATGTTTCTTTCACATGTACATCTACCTAATGCTAATTTGCACCTGCTATCAGTAATGCACTTTACTTATGCAAAATTGCACCGTGATGCAAGTCCACAGTACTGTACTTAGAAAACCTTAACATTGTAGATACTCCTATAATTAATACTTTTTTTCTCTTCTCTTCTCGTCCCACTCTCTCATTCTTTGTTGATGCCCACATTTTGTTGTTTTCTTTGGCAGTATTGCTACCTCTGTATTTTAGCCTTTTAAACAGTATTAGCCTTATTGTTTATGTGCAATTACTAATCGTATTTTTATACTGTTTTCTTTTTGTATCTGCTGCACTATATGCCTTAATTTTTTAATTTATTTTTTGGTTGTTTCAGGTATTCAATGTGGAGGAGGAGATGTGTCAGATGCTGCTTGAGATGGAAGCCAGCAAGAGGATCACAGAGGCGAAAATGAAACGTCTTCACAGTGCATTAAAAGATTTTAACTGGTAAAATGTCATGGTATTGTGTTGATAAAAAAAAATGCTGGTGTGCAACAATTTAGTTTTTAACAAGCTAGTTTTAATTAAATTAAATTTGTATTTTACATGAGTCATTTTTACACATCTGCACAAAATTACTAGTTTTTAATTAATTCCTTATTTTACAAAATACTCACAAACTCAAAAAACAAATGACAACTTTTGGTCCATCCATTTTCCTACACGCTCATTTAGATTGTAAAGGATTTAAATAAAGCTAGCTAGCCAAAAACATCCCTATATCTATTTTCTACACAGCATTTATCCTCATTAAGGTCGGAGGTCACCTGGAACCTAATCCCAGTATACACCCTAAACCACCAGTGTCAAAGTCCGGTCCTCGGGGAACCGGAGTGCTGCATGTTTTTGAGGTTTTCCTACTCCAGCACACCTGATTCAATGATCAGGATCATAATCAGGCTCCCGCAGAGCTTGCTGATGAGCTGATCATTTGAATCAGCTGTGCTGGAGAAGGGAAATGTCTAAACATGGAGGATTCCGGCCCTCGTGGACCGGACACGTGCAAGTGCAACTGATTGCAGGCCAATCGCAGGGCACACATCCTGTCTGTTTTTTATTTCATTGAGCATTTACATAATCAAGAGTCCTGTAATATTTGTTGCATAAATCCATTTATTTTTGTAAAATTTGAATGTTTATTTTTTATTTATTTATTTATTTTTTTACGTACATACATACACATTTACTTTTTACCTCATAGTTATACTTATTGACCTCACCTGGCCCACTTGCCCATGCAAGAACTAAAATGTTAATGCGTGATGTTGGGATGTGAAAGGGAGTTGAAATCACGGGGAAATTTACAAACCGAACTTAGAATCTCAGAACTGTGAGGCAGACGTATGTCCTAAACACTTCAGTCGTAACCAGTCCAAAACACCGTAATTAAATACATAATTAAACATAATTAAACATAATTGGGCCAAGTCCTGTCATAAGTATTCTACGTCAATCTCTTTTAGGGTGGGGGGGTTCACGAGTAAAAGTCCATCATGACAAGATGTCTCTCCATGGGGTTTCTCATGCGGAAGTGGAGGGGCAGGGTCAATTCTTTTTGAGGGGCGTAGTGACCGGGTTAGGGGTGGAACCGTGGTTCCCATGGCAACAGCAGGCGAATGTAGCGCGTGTTCATTTATTGGTTGAGAGAACCGAGAGACAGACAGACAGACAGACAGGTGAAGCGGTTGATTTGTGAGTTGAACTCTTTCTATGAGCAAAAGGTTATGAGGTGAACTTTGATGTTCGGAGAAAAGTAAGAACTTTCAAAAATGGAGTGCGAGACGACGGTGGCGGCTCGCTCGATGCCGACTCGCCACGAGAAAAGTTTGGGGCTCCTCACCATGAAGTTTGTCGGTCTGCTCCAACAAGCCAACGATGGCGTCCTCGACTTGAAAGTGGTGAGTGTAAACAAGAGTGTTTTGCTACGTTTAGAAGCACTATGCTTCCCCAGCATAAGATGTGAAACAAAGAGCCGTCACTCGCCTACTCAACGTGGGAGGGGGTCGCCGGGTGGTCAGGTGCACTGCTGCAGGTGCTGGAGCCGCCATTACGCAGACCCTTATCGTTCTAAATGTTAGTAGCCCTACATGGAACGTTGTGTAAACTTATTACTCAAAATATGTCGTCGTTTAATTGGCAAGAGCCTTGTTATATTAGCCTCATTTTATCACTGTTGAGTAGTGAGACAAGTTTGACAAATTGACGTTCCACTATCAAACACTACAGCACCCTTGTCATATAATAATAGATAAAACTACAAGTTTGTGTACTGGAATTTAGCCAAAGTTCTCCTGTAGTATTTTTTCTTTCTTTTTTTTCTCAATTCGTGCCAAAAAGACTGCCTCAAAAATCAAAATGTTTTAAAGATGTCCCATGCGACTCTCATAAACAGTGTGGCCAACTCCCCAGTAGGAAAGTAGCTATTGACTTTCCTAAAAGTCGTTAGATGTCGCTAAATGACTGAATTATATATATATATATATATATATATATATATATATATATATATATATATATATATATATTAGAGCTGTCAAACGATTTACATTTTTTAATCAGATTAATCACATCGTAGAATTTTGATTAATCACGATTAATCACTGACTTAAAAAAGCTTCCTTTTTCCCCAACATTTTTGCTCGCTGCACACGCTCATTCTGCTTTTTCTAATCAATTAATTATTTGAATAATTTAAAATGGGGAAAAAATGACCTACAGCATATGTAAACATTTATTAAATGCTTTACTTTAACGCATGTAGTTATGTTTATTGCTCAAACTGCAACAGCTACCGTTTAATGTAACCATTCACTGTTGGCTAAGAAAGATCATCTGCGGTCAAAATTAATAGTGTGATTAATCTGTGGTAATACAATGATTAATGCGATAATTTTTTGTGATTAATTAATTAGTTAACGCTTTAACTTTGACGGCACTAATAAATATATATATACATACATACATAAGTATTTTTTGCACTATATGAAATAATGAACTGCTTTTGAATAGCATGTCTTGATAACATGTTTTTAATCCAATAGATTGGTTAAAACAAGAGAATAATCAACCGATTGATTAATAAAATAATTAGTTGCAGCTTTAATCGATAGCTGTTATTGTCATGTGTAGCTTTACTGTTTAAAGATTATATCCAGTCATGTGTTTGTACATTCTATTTCCAGATCAACATAACAGCATGAACAAAAACATGACCCGATCCTAACCCTTGTATTACAAAAGGGTAGAAATATCATACCCTTTATTGTGCACAAGTTTGTTCGTTTTCCCTCTCTTCTTAAGCGCCAAGCTTGCTAATGTTTACACTGCAGACGCGCACGCACGCGCACACGCACCCTGTCCTGACACACATTATCCTGCCATTGTACAACCATCTTCTTCTGCCAACACGTTTAAATTTGTTTGTGGCTTAATTTGCCAAATCACCTCAGAGATTTCCTCCACCTCAGGTGGTTTTTATTTAGTAGTCTTCAGTGGCGTGTGCATTAATTGTGATATGGTCCTGTTAAAATTCTGCTACCTACATTTTTATTGATACTTTGTGTTTAAATTGACAGGCTGCAGACAGCTTGGCAGTGAAGCAGAAGAGGCGCATCTACGACATCACCAATGTGCTGGAAGGCGTGGGCTTGATTGAGAAGAAAAACAAAAATGTCATCCAGTGGAGGTTTGGGGATTAAAAAACATGTATTTGATTTTAGGATTGTTCTTTTTAGGTTAAGTTACTGTTTCCACAAGTGGACATTGCCACTCTGTCGGAATCCTTGCATCTCCTAATCCATATTTTTTCCCAGGGGGCAAAAAGTTTATTTATTTTTATTTTTTTAACTTGTAACATAAGGCTTTACCATATTTTCAATACTTTATATTAGTCAATAATTTACACAAAAAAACATGTGGACTGTGAAATAGTGTCAATTTTTGAAAAAATACTTATGAACCATTTATTTACCTAAATTAGGACATGGGAAGTTTCTGCCGAACCCTGATGGTTTCGTGATGATTTACAATTGATTCGTTCTTGTCATTTTATAGTGAATGACTTGTGAGACACGTTAAGCAACACAACCATTTGCTTGTCTGTCTGATTTTCACAGTTCTCTAATTGACTGTTATTCTGTTTCATGTCACAAACTCACAATGTGGAGTTTGTTGCTTGGCCCAACTTGGTGTTGATCACACAAAAAATAATATGTGATCAGAAGGGTTAAGAGTTACAATTGTCAGTTCCAAATGTTGCCTGAGCAGAACAGGGAGGAAAAATCCCTCTAAATAAACCCCATTACTATAGGATAATCTTTTTACAGACGGCCAGCGATCTCGCCTTTACTACTTTTGATTGGAAAAAAGAAAATGCTCTTACAAAGGGAGTAGAGATGGCATATTTAATGTTAATTAGCATCCCAGTAGACTCTGACGTGTGATCATGCCACAATATTGTGTGCTTCCATGTTTGAGATCCAGGAAACTAGCGATCTGTGATGGCGGAAATGCAGTAAATATGCTGCATGTATTTGTTTGCTCTGAAGTGTCACTGCCAACATCTTCCTAGATTGTCTCATTCAATTCAAAACACTATTTGTCCCTGAGGGTTATTTTAAAAGGCATGAGGTGCAGCATTAAAAGACAGATATAATATCCACTGGCAGTCCTATGAAAGCTCCTTTTGCTTCCTTTTGGTTTGCTCTCTTGCAGGGGCAAGAACAAGGGAAGTCAGAACCCGGAAGTTCTTGACCAGGTTCGAGTCCTGCAAGCTCAGATCTCTGAGTTGGAGGCCCAAGAGAAAGAGCTGGACAAGCAAAAGACCTGGCTACAGGAGAACCACGAACGTCTGAATGGCGATCCTGAAACCAGGAAATATCCTTGCATTATTAGTGATGTCATGGTGACCCAGTTGTTTTCACGTCAGCCCTGTTTCAGGCCACTATGGAAAAAAACAGCAGGGTTGTGAGAAAATCCAGGGAGATGTGATGACCAAATGTGACAGGCTGTGAATACTGCGGATACCCAACGAGATTTTTAAAGTGTCACATAATTTGCCATGGTGCGGATAAGAAACCCAGTCGGTTGCAGTCAGTGATTGCAGCTAAACCTAACAGTATATAATAAGGTGCATCCAAATTTGGAGGTGGCGTATATGACAGCAAATAAGTGATTGCCTCACCTTCTCTTTCTGCTCTGATTTTTCAGCAAGACGCAATTGATCGATATTTTCTATGCTTGTCACGGAACAATTATACAAAGTCATGCACATCCTCTTCGGGACTATTGACTTGTTCGTTTCAGTCCCAGAACAAAAATCCCGTCTTCATCCTCTTAATAGAGAACAGAGAAAATGTGCTGAAGAGCGGATAATAAATATAATTGCTATTGTCTTCCAGGTTAATCCCAAATTGTTCTCGGTCTTGTTTTTCAGGTTTATTGCCTCTGTGTGCGTTTGTCTCCCCCCTTTGAATTTACTTGTAATCCTCTTTGCTTAACACTTCCCCAATTATAAATTTGTGACGCATGAGGACATCTGCAATTCCTTCAGCGACGACACTCTCCTCGTCGTCATGGCTCCGTCTGGGACGCAGTTGGAGGTGCTGCTGCCAGAGAAGGTAGCAAAACATTGCAAGGTCCAAGATTACTTGGGGAGAAACAAAATTGCGACAGTGCAAAATTGAAATCTTACTACAATAACGTTGTATATTTGAGGAAGAAAAGTTGAGACAATGTTTTGGTATATTTGAAAGAAAACATTGCAATCTTATAAGGGGAAAAAAAAAGTTTTTTTTGTTTTCAAGGAAGGTATTTTGTCAAAAGTAATTTTATTTTCTGTATATTTTTTAGAAAAATATTTGGATATTTTTGAGAAAATAATTGTATACCATATTTGCCATAATTTATTATTATTATTAATAATAATAATATTATTATTTATATATTTTTTAGAAAAATATTTGAATATTTTTTAGAAAATATTTGTATACAGTATTTGCCTTTTTTTTTTATTATTATTTTGGAAGTAAAACTTATATTTCCTAGAAATTTAAGTCATATTTTTTGAGAATGACCGTGTACTTAAATTGAAATATATTTTTGAGAAATGATTTGCAAGATACTGAGGACTCTGGTTCGAGTCCAGGCTCCGACCTTCCTGGGTGGAGTTTGCATGTTCTCACCGTGCCTGCATGGGTCTTCTTCGAGTACTCTGATCTCCTCCCACATTCCAAAGACATGCATGGCAGGTTAATTAGGCGCCCCGAATTGTCCCTAGGTGTGCTTGTGAGTGCGGATGGTTGTTCATCTCTGTGTGCCCTGCGATTGGCTGGCAACCAGTTCAGTGTGTACCCCGCCTCCTGCCCAGAGCCAGCTGAGATGGGTTCCAGCAGACCCCGCGACCCTTGTGAGAAATAAGTGGTCAAGAAAATGGATGGATGGATGAATCGATATTAATACGGCAATATGGCAAAACAAAATAGTAATATGTTTTGGAGAGTAAAGTTGGTTTTGTGGGAAAAGTTAACACAAGTTTTATATTTTCAGGTACACAATTTTGTATTAGTATTAAAGTAGTGTTTTTCTAGAAAGATTTTTTTTTAAGTGAAAAAGTTTTACAGTATATAATATATTGTTTTAGGAGAAAATGTGGTCTTATGAAGTTAAAGTTGAAAATTTAAAAAGAAAAAGGGGAAATTGCCAGGCAGTCTGCAACACTTTCTGAGCCTTTACTTTTCTTAGATAATAATTATAATTATACCACTTTTGTCTGAAATCCCCAAAACATTTTTTAAATATACTTTTTTTCTCAAAAGAAAAATACAAAATTTGATACATTTCTCTGAATGCTTTCTAATTTTTGCTTTCGTTCTGTCTTAGGGCCAGACTGGTCACAAGAACTACCAGGTGAACCTGCGCAGCAAGGTGGCCCCCATCAAAGTCACACTCATCAACCGGGACTCGGACCACAGCGCACCCGTGGTCTTCCCTGTGCCCCCCACCGACGTGATCTGCCCCCTGCTCACGCCGCCCCTCAGGCTGTCCGCTAGCCCCCACTGCCTCCCCTTTTCGACGGCTGCCTACTCCCCGGGTTCCAGCACCGCTGCATCTTCATTCTGCAGCCAGGACTCGCTTAACTCAGACCAGCAGGTGGCGCTGTCTGAGCACGATGGCATGCTGATGCCAGTGTGCACACATGCACACATGGGTAAGAACTGTGTGTGCAGGGGAAATGGAGATGTTCCAAATGAAGCAATAGCATCTTTCACATTTTAGAAGTAGTTGACGAACAATTTGGGACAAGAAAGTACACAACCTGGTCTCAAAATGAGCCTCATTTAAGCCTCTGTGCATTCCTGCCTCCTCCGTTGCAGGGTATCCCGATCAGTCGGTGACTGTTTTGGAGTTGGAGCAGATGGGCCTGGCTGGCCCAGAGTTCCAGTCTGTGTTTGACATGAGCAGCCTGCTGAGGCACAACAGCATCGGGGAGCACATGCAGGAGTACAGTGATGGTACTGCCTTTCTTTGCTTTGGACAAAGGATGATATAAAATTATATCATTACAGATTTTGCATGCAGATTTTGCATGCCTGACAATCAAGCAGTTAATTCCTAATGTACTTTTTTTGTTTTTTATCTCCTTATACTTTCCTGAAGAAGCTGTTGACTTAATTGATGAGCTGATGTCAACTGATGGTAAGCATTTTAAAGGCTAGTAATGTGATGTTGCCTCTATTGTGTGTTTTGAAAACTGCAAACTAATGTTGTGGTCAGACTAAATGAGAGTTGAGCATTTCCAGAGGTGCGATTCGTTTTTTATAAACCACCGTCAGCTCCCAAAGAATTTAAAAATGTCTTGCGCAGCTTGGTAACTTGTTTCAACAACTGGGGGGGGGGTTTGCCGGGATTCAAAATGTGAATTGCCGTTGCATGATCTGGCGATGTTGCAAAGTACAGCCTGTCAAATGCACAGAAGTTTTCACATAATTATACAGTTGATGAAAAAGCTACTGTATTTCCAGGATTCAACCAGCGAGCCACATTCGCCTCCAGGCTCGCCAGCACTAAACCGAGAATACACAATATACAATACAAATATTTTGTATTCGAAGCTCCCCGTGAGAGCTTATTCATTCTTAATGGAGAGCTCAGTGTCATTCATTTGGCTGCCTCTGCGAGTCAACGGCTCGTCATTCTTACTCTCCGGCCTCCCAAGCCCTCCGGCAGCCAGCAAAAGCAGCCATCCCTGAGGCAAGAGCCATGACTGTGGGCTGGGGGAACGACGAGGCTCCAGGCTACGTCTGGAGCATACCCGTTTCAAGTGAATGAGCGGTGTGTGCATTATTTTTACCACAATGAGGAAAAATTCATCCACTAGTAGTACATTTTACACTGCACATATGGTTTAGTGTTGTAAAATACCATTATGTGTATTGTATGTAGTGTATTTTTATAACTGCGATTGGCTGGCAACTAGTCCAGGGTGTCCCCCACCTACTGCCCAGAGCCAGCTGAGATCGGCGCCAGCACCCCTCCTTGTGAGGAATAAGCGGTCAAGAAAATGGATGGATGGATGGATGTAGTTTTATAACTTTGGCGACGACCGGCGGGCGCCTCTCGCTCGCTCATGTAGATCCAGGAAATGGGCGTGTGCCACAGAAATCGGTCGCGGCATCACTGTCGGCCAATCAGATGATAGTGACGGCTCGGCCCCAGGCGACTGGCATTTCAGAGCCACCACTGATATGGTTCCGAAAAGCGGTTCCATTGTAACCGCTCCGCCCCGAAATAGTCAAATGGAAATGCGAACATCCGGGGCCAACCAAGTCCGACTTGGTGTGGAACCGTTCTAATGGAAAAACAGCATTTGAGCTGCGTACTTCCGGTGATGATGAGGTAACGTCCAGGTTTCCATATCATTGGCGAGGCTCTTCTTCCCTGCTAACCTGCCCAACACGTATGTCCATACATCGTTTCCCCGGCCATAATAAATTACAGCCAATTCTGAAACTAACGGACCTAAAAAGATTTACAAAGGGGCGTTTTGATGGGAGTGGACACTATTTTCTCTCTGTTGCATCTGACGTACATTGGTTAAATTGCGGTTCCACTTTATATATATTTTTTTCCTCAAAAACATACCACTTTTTATCTTAAAAGGTTTTGATTCTGTTCCCCCATCAAAAATATCAATCCTTATGTTTATGCTATATTTTTTTTAGACATGGACTACAGTTTCACCCTGGATGACAGCGGTGGTGTGTGTGACATGTTTGATGTGCAGGTCCTCAACTACTAATGGATGAAACTCAGGGAGTACACCTTTATTCTTTCCTTTGACTCATTTTGGGCTTTCAGACATTGTTCTTTATGAATTGACTGCGCCTCCTGTTGAAGGTTTACAGGGTAAAAATGGCTATAATGTTTTGAACTGCGACAGTATTGCTAACATTCTTGGCAAACCATGAAATGTCCATTTTTTGTGTTTGACTCTTGAATGAGTTGCCAGGAGTCCTAAATGAATGTGACACCGCCGTTGTAGGCCTTGCAGTATGTTTTGTTTTGTTTCATATTTGACCAGTCATTTTAACTATTTAAAACGAAACTTTTGTTTGTTTGATGCTCAATCTGCCTTATTTGTCATTGAATTGGCCAGGATTTTGATCTCAATTGCCAGTTGACTTGTTGATTGCAATAGTTCTTTATTTGCACATTTTTGGATTATTTTTTTCTTTTTCAATAAATGGGTGAAATCTCAATTTACTTGCCTTCTAACTTGAGGGTTTGCAGACGCAACACCTTGATCACTATCCCAGCCATGCAGAACCTCACTCCATTCACTTCATCAATCTGTGTGCATAGTTGCATTATTTTTAAGGAAGTTTACCTCAAGAAAAAAAAAAATCTCTTGAAGAGGGAAAAAAAAGTTTCATAAATGAAGGGGGAAAAGCTCTGGCACGAATAAATTTTTACTATTTATTCACATAATTTGACTAAACGAAAAACGAGAATGCATCGAGAATCATGAGACGCCAAACCCCCTTGCGCTGCGGAGAAGCACAGTGGACAGTGAGCAATAATCCGGCGACCACACACTCTTCTCAGACCCTTATATAGACGGTCAATCAATCTCAATAGTTGGGGCTAGACATGTGAGTACCAGTACTGACATGGAATTCTCTCATTAGCTGTTAACCCAGTAATTACAGATAGTTCGTGACATCAACAAACATCATATAGCATAAAAGATTCTTCAGTAACGCGATTAAAGATTCCTGACATAACATAGTTCTTACAGAGAGTTCCAAACATCATATATCATCATATAGCCTAAAACTAGTTGAAACTAGATTAACAGGTCATGAACTCAACCCCAATCGTGACCCTAGACATGAGACAAGACCCAAACATTTCCTCCTGCATGACTCGAGTCATGACAGTAGAAAGTCAGACATTGTCAAGAAAAATGTAGTATATTATTATAATTGTATTATAAGTATTTAATATCAGTCTATCAATCATGATTTGTTGTTTTTTTGTTTTTTTTTTGAAAAAGGCTGAATCTAGTTATTTTTATCTTAATATGCATTTAACCTTAAGAGGTCAACACAACTATGGTAAAGTCAAACTGGTAAATATAAAGATTAAACTCTTTTTCAAAAGCATAATGTGACGCTTATAAAGTGTTTGGTGTGTGTGTATATATATATATATATATATATATATATATATATATATGTGTGTGTGTAAAAACTTGAGTCAACATGAGTGCTTGTTCCAGGTGGGTTTAATAATCAGCATTGACATTGTAAAGGTGGAAATGTGTTTGATTGCATATGTCTCATATGTCCAAGTCTTGCTTGACATTGGCGACTGGCCGCTCAATTCTGTCTAATTTTGGGCGTGGCTAAAAAGACAAAACAAATGCATTTGAATTAAAATCAAGTTAAAATAAAAATATATATATATTTGACAACTTAGCATATTTAGGTCACACTGAAAAGGAAAAGAAAGAATTACACTCAGAGATTTATATAATAATCTTTAGTTGTTTTCCAGAAAATGATTTCAGTTTTATAAAAAATAAAAATAAAGTTAGTGGGGAGGTTTTTTTTTTGTTTTGTTTTTAAGTAAAAAAAAAAAAAAAAAAGTTTGTTTTCAAGAAAAAAGTGATCAACTTTCCAGAAGTGTTTAATTTGTTCTGATTATTTTTCTCCCAAATGTTGTCTATAACCGGTGCACAGGTCACATTTTCTGGCCGATCACCGATGCCCAACATTGACTGTCTGACCTTCTGAGCTTGATTTTTGCAGATCTTGTTTAGTTCTTTTCATAACTAGCAGCATATACTTTCAATGTACCAATTTTATTTTGTTTTACAACATTGAACAATACATATGAAACAATACAAACTGTTTTAACCACATGAAGCAGTTCTCTCAAATAAAAATAAAAAGTCAGTTAGTCATCTCAGTAGAAGAGGACAATGGCTGACTTGTTGACTTATTTACGAGAAAGGTGTGTGGTTTTTTTTTAAATCATATTCAAATTTTAAAAAATCATAGATTTTTTTGCTTTTTCGAAAACATTCAATTTTCCTTTACCTGAAAATATTAATGCAGGTTTTTAGAAGTTTCCGTCCTCCAACACAGCTGATTCATAATAATCAGCCCATCAGCAACAATCCTGATCTTTAAAATCAGCTGTGTTGGAGGATGGAAACATTTAAAACCTGCAAGACTCCGGCTCTCCAGGAGTGAAGAATCCTGTTCTAGATGATATAGGACATTATATCAGGAAAATACCCCACCACCGTTGTGACGATAAGCGGTTCAGAAAATGGATGGATGGGTCATGAAAATATCTGTACACGGTTTAATTTCATAGAGTTTTTACTCTTTTGTTGAAAATAGACAATTTTATTCTTAAGATTGTGGCTTTTTTTAAATCGTGAAAATATACTGCCTTTATTTCTTGAAAATATGCTACTTTTCTCAAAAATATAAATTTACTCAAGTAAAAGCTTTTTCTCTTAAAAATATACATCGTTTTCCTAAAAAGAAATAACTTTTTTTTTTTTTTTAAATGAAAATATAACTACTCTCATAGGTTTCAAATTTTAATCTCATAGTGTATTTTTTGTTTCTTTTCAGTGTGCTCAAATACTCCTTGGTACAAGTCAATTTCAAGAATGTTTACGTACCTTTACTAAAAGAGCGCATGCTCCTGGTCTCATGTAACAGAATCGATTATAGTGATACTGTAGTCTTTTGGATGCACCTTTCGCCTTTTAACAAAATCAACAAGAAACAATCATCACCTTCTTCCCAAACTGCAATTCAGCAACATGTTCAAGCACCAATGACGAGCTTCTCACCAATTTGAGTCGACGATTTTGCTTCAGCCAAGGGGCGGCGCCGGCTGAATCCACTGCGGTCATCAACAGGAAAGCCTGCAGACACAACAGGAACACCAACACACTTTTGTCCATGGCTCATGAAACTTCACGTTGCTGGAACGACACGGCCCCTTATATATAGTTGGTTAACCAGCAAAAGCGAAAGGTAGCAGTAACAACTTCCTATTAGTCCACATGTGCTCACATCACAGATGATTTCACATTAAGATTTCACAACAGAGTACTTTTCCAAAAAGAGGAAACGGGCCACAAGAAAAATGGAAAAGTTCATTAATAGTCTTCAATATTTTTGGTACATAAATATTGTAGATGTAAGCTACATAAACACCGCTGTATAAATAAACAGTTGGTGAGCTTCAATGTTTTGTGTGTTAACTAAATAGTTATTTACTTTCGAGGAAAGGTATCTTTTTGGTGCGGTGGGGCGGGATATTAAAACCTGTTCAATTTTGATTATTTTTTTTATTTTTATTTTTTTTAAGAAAAATAGTTTAGAGACAGTGGTTTTATTTCTGAGTGAAAGAGTTGTATATTTTAAAGTCGTTTTTCAAGAAAACATTTAACATGTTTTTGAGGAAATACAGTAGTTGCCTATTTTTGAAGGAAAATGTATTTTAGACAAGTTATTAAAGGGTAACTCAACAGGAAGTCATACTCTTGCTTTATCCCTCACTAAGATTAGAAATTGGCGCTCAAGGGGGGGCGTTGCCTGGATGACCTTCGAGTTGCGAATGGGGCACTGGTTGGGTTGGGCGTGGTCTGGCTGTGATTGACCCCAGCAACTCAGTAAGGTACGAGACTGAGCCAGTCTGACCACGTCATGCGCCACAAGTGACGTAGTCGGCAACTTCTCGTGTAATGAGAGGACAAAGAGCCAAATTGTGGTTATCTCAATGTTGAACCTTAAGATGGCACATATATATATATATACACATATATATATATATATATATATATATATATATATATATATATATATATATATATATATATATATATATATATATATGTGTCTGTATGTATATATATATATATATATATATATATATATATATATATATATATATATATGTATATATATATATATATACTTTTTGTGTCTGCTAGGGGAAAAACAGAATCTGCTGAGAACATTGTGTAAAAGTTGAAATGTTATTCTCTATTATTTGGCTTGTGTAACCCTGAACCTTGTTGTCATATGAGTACACTACACGTCATTCACTTAAGGCGGTGATTTTCCAAAAGTAGAATGCAAGACAACTGATTAAATGGAAATCATTTTATTTATGTATTGTTTTATTTAACTCATTGTCTTTTTTTGTTTTAACTAAAATGAAACAAAAATCAATATGTAAAAAAAGAAATAGCCATCAAATTTTTCCGAAAACTGCCATTTGTGTCCCTTCGTTTATAGTAGGGGTTACTTGTCAAAAGTACTGGCAATAGGCGAAATCCGTGAAAGTCAGCTTTAATTTTTACATTACTTATGTACCCGTCTTAAGGCTGTAAAAGCCTTCATGAAACACTTGATAAACCTTTTTTAAATTATGAAATGTTCCCACGTAGGCCCTGCGATGTGCTGACGTACGCTGGTTGGGAAACACTGCTCAAGGCTCAACCTTTAGCTATTGTTTCTATGCTAACACATTGACACTTAATGGAAAGTTTGGCTCAACGCTGTTGACAAAAGACAACAAGGCAATAAGCATAATGTATAGCACATACAATGAATTAAAACACGGATGTGTAATAAACATGTTGTTGTGAGAACATTTGAAGTATGACGCCATCCAAGAAATTGCATGGATTTACAGAATGACCAAAGAGGAAATGGCACCAATAATAACACAAAAGCACACAAGAAGAGAAGGTAAACAAGCTACATGTCTTCTTTCACAACCTGTAATGCAACCACACATTTTGTTGCTTCAGCAAAAGATGGGAATGATGGCTTAACCATAATGTGAGATGACAGAACACAATCAGCCTAGCATCCAAGCACACGTCATTCCTTTATGATTGTAATTTGTCATGCATGTTTCAAAATAATACAAATGTGTACATATGTGAGAGTTACTGGATGACAATATCACTCGATTATGTTTCGGTCAACGTGATTGAATCAAAGACTTTAGAAAGACGACCAAAAGCATTGATCTTTGTAGTCGGCGTCTACCAAAACATGCAATCCCAAGTAGGAGGTGGTGGTGATGGTGTTGATGGTGGTGGTGGTGGATGACCTGAAGACGCCTTGGCTATCAGACATGTAACAAAATGAGCTTTATTACTGGGAGACAAGATGGTGGTGATTGTCTCTCTCATTCACTCTCTTTCTTTTTCCAAGGTTATTATTTGTATTAAAAAGCCAAGTCAAAAATGTTCTTTACAATATGCAAGCAAAATCCACCCGTTTTTATACATATCATGGGCGGCCATTTTGTCACTTACTGTTGACTGAAAATGACATCACAGTTGCTCAGGGCTCAATTAACAGCCATCAAAAATATGCATTTCAATGGATGTCAATTATGTCAATTATCTGTAGTTGCTGTCTCTAAAAATAAATATAAATATAAATATCACTACAATACAGTGGACAGCTGTCCACTGTATTGTAGTGATATTAAATATTACTTTGTCCTCATTATCAGATTTAGAATTGGATTAATCCATAAGACATAAATATTACTCAAGTTGCATTACTTTACTATTATGGTAGTTACATTACGAACTAGTTTTTTTTTTTAAACAGGCAACTAGAAACTCCCAACCCATAGCATAATGTGACCATGTATGGATAGATTCTTTATTATTCATTGTTGCCCTTTTAATTTTGCTTAAAAAACAACTCAAAAGCATCAAATTGATGCATTTAAATGTGAAATAATGCCCTTTTTTTTCTAAGGAAACATGCCCTTGTATCCTTTAGAGTAGTCGTATACATCTCCCATTTTTCATCCCTGACCCCTTTTTAATGCCAGGATGCACAAGATTTGCCATCTGATTTGTTTATTTATTTATTTTTATCTGGGTGATGGGAAAATGATGCCTCATGAACCACTTGCTGTTTTTTTTTTTTTTTTTTTTTTTTTTGTGTCTTTTTATTCCTCAAGTTGGTGCTCTTGTTTTAAAGATAAATGCTAGTGCAATGAGAATTTAATTTCCAGTCCATCTGCAAACATACCATCTTAGAGGTGTTAAAAAAAAAAAAAAAAAAAATGTAAGTGGTTCATGAAGTTCAATTTTTCCATCACTAGGGAAACCCGAGCTTCCGTCAGCAATTAGTGTGTCAGTTTTTTAAGTTTACCTTCTTTTCCAGCCCGGGAATCTTCATACTTTTCACGTTCGAACATTGTGTGTATTGATTGAAAACAAGTCAACGTGAGTGCTTGTTCCAGGTGTTTAATCTGCAGCACATGGCATGCGATTTTAAAGAATACATGTGATTTTTAAAGCATATGCTTGGTAAGATATTTGCACACTTCCTGAACATTTCCACATCTCCCAAACACAATATCACAATATCTTTGAAAAGCCAGATTCAGATAGCAGAGAGGGGAAAAAAAAGAGCAGAACGAAGTCAAGTCTTCATGTCAAACACGTCAAGTCGTGCTTGCTTGACATTGGCGACTGGCCGCTTGATGTTGTCATTGTTTGGAACTGGCTAAAGAGACAAAACAAAAGCATTTGAATTAAAATCCAGTTTAAAAAAAAAAAAGGTTGACCACTTGCCATATTTGGGCCACACTGAGCAAGAACAGAATGAATTGCTGGTGCACTCAGAGATTGAATTTGTAATCTTGAATTGGTTCCAGAAAATGTTTTTTTTTTTTTTTTTTTTTTTTTGGTGCAAAATATGTAGGCCTACTTAAAAATAGTTTGTTTTTTTTTCAGTGTGCTCAAATACAACCTCAAGAATGTTTTCATACCTTTCCTATAAGATAGCACGCTCCTGGTCTCAGGTAACAATTTATATTAAATCGATAATTAGCGCTTCCTATTGGTGGAGCTGTTCCCTTTAAACAAAACCAAACCAAAAACAAACAATCATCACCTTCTTCCTCAACAGCGACATGTTTAAAGCGCCAATGACGAGCTTCTCACCAAATTGAGTTGCTCATCTTCTGTCAACTGAGGGGTGTCGTCGGCTGAATCCACCGCCGCCACCAACAGGAAAACCTGCAGACACAACAGGAGCACCAACACGCTTTTGGCCATGGCTCACCAAGCTCCACATTGCTGTGAACGACACATCGCTCCTTATATATAGATAAGCCAGCAAGCGAAATAAACACATGCACACTTCCCATCAAAAACAAAAGGCAGCAGTAATAACTTCCTGTTAGTACACTTATGCTGACATCACGAATATGATGACACGTCAACATTTCATTACAATAAGAGGAAACGATCCACAAGAAAACCGTAAAAGTTCATCAATAGTCTTCGATGTTCCAGACAGGTGCTAATATGTTGTGGATGTCAACTCCATAAACTTCACTCGATCAAGAAATACTTGTGAGCGTCAAGGTCCAAAAGTGTGTGCAAAATCTCAAAAGGATAGTTTACTTTCAAGGAAGGGTTATTTTACAGGGGGGTGAATATTTTCAGGAAAAAAATGCTTTTGTTTTTGAGAATGTTTTTATCTTTCTGAGGGGAAAAGTTGTATATGTTTGATCAAGTTATATTTTTCAAGAAAATATTTATTTATTAATATTTATAAAGTTATATTTATTTTAGAAACAGGTATTCTTTGGGGTAAAGTCACCTTTCCGTCTGCTTTTTTTTTAATAGCATACATATTTAAAAAAAAACAAAAAACGATTTTTTTAAAGAAGAAACTTGTATAGTTAAGAGTTTTTTTTTGTTTATGTTTTTTTTAAATGCTGCATTCGAGGATGGTCGGAAGTCGGATATATCAGAGTTGTTTTTTTTCTCAGTTCCAACCTGAAAGCGTTCGAGGCGAAAGTAAACAAACAAAATGGCGGATAGTGATCAATTGTTTTTTATTTCTGTCCTCAAAACTCATTTGGACCTCCAGCAAACTTACCTTTTCGCTAACACGAGCGCGTGCATAACGTCACATCTGCAGACAGAGGGCGCAAAAGTTGAACCTCAACTCAGTCTGAAAGTTATTGGCCAGAGGCTTGCAGGAGTACCCGTTGTGAACAGCTAATGTGTTCATCTGCTAATTAGAAGAGGTACGAGTCATAAATGGTCAAATAAAAAAGCTGTTGTAAATATATTTTGGGGCAAAATCCTACATAGAGCAGCTGAGAGGCCCTCTCTTGTCGCACACTATAATTACGGCTACGGCACTGCACAGAATCGCCATGCGGGTTGGTCAGCTCATACCAAGAATGTAAAGTGATTTACAGTAAAAAGAATCAGCATTTGGAACCCCCCCCCCTCTAATTGGCCCTTTACTGGTGATGCGAATTGGCTCCAGCCCAGCAAGCCTGTTGGTAAAGGCTTGTATGTACATGTTGAGTGTTCTTCAAAAGTAGAACATAACATATTGGATTATTAAATTAAAATGATTTCATTTAGTTTTAGTAATGTGAACATTTGTTTTGAGAAGAGGAAGTGGACCCAATAATGACACAACAGCATGAGAAGGTAAACAAGCTGCATGTCTTCTTTCACCACCCGTAACGCAACCACGGAAAAAAACAAAAACAAAAAAAACATCTTCCTCTCTGTGCTTCAGCAAAGGATGGGAATGGTGACTATAAACCAGTTTCTCAATTCTGGTCCTCGGCCCCCCTAGCCAGCCTGTTTTCCATGTCTCCCAATTCCCAATGCAGCTGATTCCAATGACAGCTAATCAGCCAGCTGGAGAAGCCTGATAACGACCCTCACCTGCGTTGCAATTGGGAGACATGGAAAACAGCTTGGCTAGGGCGGCCTGAGGACCGGAATTGAGAAACACTGCTATAAACTGAACTTTCTCATGTTTACCTTCAACAACATTGTCAAAAAATCTACAAAAGGCAAAACACACCAGCACATCCTATGAAAGGTCTCGATGAGTGCTATCCATTTTAGTGTGATCGCTTGCTCACACAAACAGATTGTGAGATGACACAATGAGTCACATCATCCAAGCCGCAGGTAATTTGTTTATTATTGTAACTTTCCATGCATGCTATGATACAAAATAATATATGTGTAACAAAAAAAAAGGACAAAAATCCTTGATCACTGTGGTCAGCGTCTACCAAAACATGCAATCACTGTAGGATGAGTAGGAGGAGGTGGTGGTGGTGGTGGTGGTGAAGGTAGTGCAACACGGCGGCCTAAAGGCGCCTTGGCAATCAGACAAATAACAGGATTAGCTTTATCAATAGGAGACAAAATGGTGCCGAATAACTTCAATCAATCACCATGTAGCCAGGATAGCCACACCCTCTGGGTCTCCTGCTGCAGTTGGAGTGCCGGTTTTGCTTTTTGAGCCGCCGTGATGTCCGCTCTCTCGCACTCTCCTGCAACACATTCATACAACGTGAATCACAAGTTCCATTTTTTTGACAAGAATATGTATGGTATGTATTTTTTTGATGACATTGTTTCTCTGGGCGGCAGATTGAAAATTTTCCAGAACAGTTTGTCATAATCCCGATAAAGAAAAGGTGCATAATGAAAAAAAAAATAACAAAAAAAAAGCATAAAGATGAGCAAAAATATTGAATTGGGAAGGAAGAATTGACTATTTTTCAAGAGCAAAATATCTTTCTTTTTTTTTTTAGCATAAAAGTCCAAATAGTTTCAATAAAAAAAAAAATGTGCATGTTAAATGCAACAATCAATCACCGGGAAGCCCATCCGACCACATGCTCCAGCTCTCCCGTTGCAATTGGAGTGCCGGTTTTGCTTTTCCAGCCACCGTGATGTCCGCTCTAGCTCACTCCTCTGCAACAAAACCATACAACATGTCAATCACAAGTGCACTTTTTTTTGAGAGGAAAATTATGACTTTTTGATGACGTGCATTTTTTAGGTTTTCTTCAGGCGTAGTTGAAATATTTTACAGAACAGTTTGTCATATTTCCAATTACGCTTTACACATGGAAAACAATTGTATATTAACTAACAAACAAAAAAATTGGAATTAAGCTGAGAACAAAAATGTATAGGAAAGATTTTCTATTTTTCCAGAGTAAAAAATCTTCTTTAACATGAAAGTATTTTCAAGAAAAATATTGCAAAATTTGAGGCTTCTTAAATACGTTTAAAAGAGAAAGAGCAAAAAGTTGATGAAAAGTCATACTAAAAAGTCATAATAAAGGGGCTGTCTGCCGGATTCACTCAGGGAAAATGCACTTTATAAATACAGGATGTACACACTTTAACTTTCTCTCAGTCTACACATCTGTGTTTATGTTAATCTTTGGTGATGATTTCGTCCTATACCTTTCAAATTTCTGCGTGAGTGACTTCACGCAGCTGACACGTTCGCCCAGCCCCGTTGGCGACACGACACCCCACCCGCTCTGCGATTGGCAGGGGTGTAAACACTGTCTTTCCACAGAAACGTCCCGCTGTTTACAAAACAAACACAAAATGGCAAAATACAGGCTGGGGGGTGGTGGGGGTTTAGGACAAAATCACCACCAAAGATGAACATAAACCTAGATGTGTAGACTGAGAGAAAGTTAAAGTGTGTACATCCTGTATTTAAAAAGTGCATTTTCCTGAGTGAATCCGGCAGACTGCGCCTTTAATAATTTTTCAGAGAAAAACAGGGTTGGGGGGGTTTATTTTTATAGGGGGTGGAACATTTTTTAAGAAAAGAAAAAGAAAAAAGAAAATCGGGCTTTTTTTTTTTCTTTTTTTAAAAAGCAAAAAAAAAAAGCTGCGTGTTCTAAATGGAACTCTGTTTAAAAAAAACAAAAATACTTGTGTACTGTATATCTTTGATGAATAATAAGATGCTTGAAAAACATAATAAGATGCTTGAAAAAAAAAAGAAGCTGTAATTATATAAATATTTACATACCGGCTGCGATCCAACGATGCTCATGGCGTGCGTCGACTGCGAGGCCAGCAGCAGCATCTGCTGCACACACAACAGCAACACCAGCACGCGTGTGTCCATGTTGGGCTTTTCGTGCAGCTGACTGAGGATGTCATCTTATATACGCACGGTGCAGATAGCCAGATAGCACGTCCACATATCAGCAAAGTTGTTTGTTTACCCAAATTGCAAAACCCTCTAAAATGTTGTCTTCCCTGGAGCTCCCTAATGAGACGCTGTCTGTTTACACAAGTTTTCTTTGGAAGTCAACACGAGAGGACTGACATGCATGGAAACAAAATACTTCAGTCATGTGCTTTATTTTTGCCTTTGGTTTCTTCTGTGTATTGTATAAAGACAGGGAACCATATTCGGTACACTCAAAAATAGATAACATGCTGCTAAGATGACCTTAAACTGCAGGGGTGGGCAAACCTGGTCCTCGGGGACCAGAGTCCTGCAGATTTTGGAGGTTTCCCTCTTCCAACACAAGCTGATTCCAATCAATAGGATCATTATCAGGCTTATGCAGAGCTTGCTGATGATCTGATCATATATCAATAATCAGCTTAATTAAAGGGAAACTCGAGCAGTGATGGCCCATTTTTCTCTTATAAGCTCTCTTTATGTCTTTTTTTCATCAGGAAAATGACATTATCTTGAATTTTCAATTTCAACAGTTTGTTTTGGAGAAATCAGTAAATAATGAAGTAACTTTTTTTTTTTAGGCTTTGCATCGTAAAGCACTCAGGGCAGACGTAACGACGGTTTTGCCCAGCTCTGCGTATAACGCTTACAACAAAATACTCTTTTGAGCTTTGAACAGACATCGAAACGTTTTCAGGAACAAAACACTGAAGAAAATTCAACCCCACTATGACAGTTTCACTTTGTTTTTCTTAACCGTCTAAACTTTAATGAGAGACTTGAGCAGACATACAGGTTGTTGATGTTCGAAATAAATTATGAAATGGTTCCACGTACCCAATGTGGTGTCCTCACGTACCACATGTATAGAAAATACAATGAATTAAAACATGGACGTGTAATAAACACGTCATTTGAGAACATTTGAAGTGTGACGTTAAATTGCATGCGGATTTACAGAAAGACAAAAGAGGAAGTGGCACCAATAATGACACTAAAGCACAAGAAGGTAAACAAGCTGCATGTCTTCTTTCACCACCTGTAATGCAACCACACATAAAAAAACAAATATCTTCCTTTTTTTTGTTAGTTTCTCACATTTACCTTCAACAAGAAGGAAAAAAAAATAGGGATAGACTGATTATCAGCCGGGCCGATTATCGGTGCCAATATCTGGCATTTTGACAAATATCAATATCTGCCTGTATACAAATTAGTGTTGTTCCTGTACCGTTTTTTGGCTCCCGATACCGATACCGATACCCAGCTTTACAGTATCGGCCGATACCGATACCAGACCGATACTTGAGTTGTTTTTTTTTCCTCAACATGAAAAAGCTGTCCTGCCATTGGTTCAGAGCATTCAAGGGCCAATAGGATAGCTTAGATCGGCATGCAGTGAACATGTCACATATCAGTGAATGTCGCGCGCCAGCAAGATACAAGATGCTGCATCCAAAATCCTATATTAGTACTGGAATTAATGGTATCGGCATGTTACTTGTGAGTAGTCACCGATACCGATACCACTGTTTTAATGCAGTATCGGCACCTCTGCCGATACCAGTATCGGTATCGGAACAACACTAATACAAATCTGAATGCCGATAAAGCTGGTATCGCAAATTTGCTCCATTCACATGCATTTGATGCTCAGTGACATACAGCAACTTTTCATTTATGGATCTATTTAAATTTCCACATCATAAAAAATGATGCTGACACTGGCAACTCCCTGCCCTTTTTATTCTTAAGAATAAAACAAAAATGTTAAAATTAAGAAATTGTGTTGACATTTTGGAAAACTTTATTTAAAAACTTTCGGGAACTATTTACTGGCTTAAGTTTTTAATTTATCTTAACACATGCTGATAAATCTGGAAGCTCCCTGCAATTTTTGTTATAATTTTTAAACAAAGCTATTTTAAGCTATATTTTAAAATTAAAATAAAAAGTACACTTTTAAAATTTTGATGCCAATATTTTCTTTTTTTACTGCAAGTGAATATCGCCTTGAAATATCGGTTTTCATCCTCCTTGACGACTAATATATCGATATGGCTTTATATCGGTCTGTCAAAAATGAAACCTCACCAACTACCACATCCTCTGAAAGATCTCGATGAGCGCTTTCCATATCTGCGATCGCTTGCTCAAAGCGTCTTCATATGATGATATGATGGCCACACAAACATATACTGTGAGATGACACAGCATGCAAGTACACATAGTTCCTTTATTTGTTGTAGCTTTCCATGCATGCTTCAAGATCAAGATGATGCATATGTATGGGTGATTACAATACAACTTGATTATGTTTGGGTTAATGTGATAAACAAGATTTTAAAAAGAGCTTCGAATGCATCGTTTCAAATTGTAGTTAGCGTCTAAAAGACATCTAATCCAAATAATAGGAGTAGTAGTCGTAGTCGGCACTGGCGGTGGCGGAGAAGTTGTGGTATCGAAATCGATAGGCCAACCCTGCTTGGAAAACATACAGATAACACAGTTAGCATCATCGATACGAGACAAATTGGTGACGAATAACGACAATCACCGCCGACGCAGAAGGGCCACACGCTCCGGGTCTCCAGCTGCAGTTGGAGCGCCATTTTTTCTTTTCCAGCCACCATTGTCTCTCTCGCCCCTGAAACACGTTCATACAACACAAGAATCACACTGGCAACATTTTTATTCCAACATTATAAAAAAACAACAACAACAAAAAAACAACAACATACAATTAGGAAATAAATTTACTTAAAGGGAAAGTCAAGTTAAAAATTCACCTTACAATTTGTTCTATGCACCCGCAGTTGTCTAAACAGGACAATTTGATTAAGATTAGATTTTTGGAAAATGAATTAAGAAGTAAAATGGCTCAGGTAATCACAGCTCACCTATTTTCTGGGTCTGGTCATGTGACATTCGCAACCTGAGCCCGTATGCCAGTGATGTCGTTGTTAATCAGCTGCAAGTGGCAAAATGCCCCCCAGGAGATGGATCAAAACGGGTGCATTTTGCTTCTGAATTCATATTCCAAAGATGCAATCTTAATCAGAATGCCACGTTTTGAGTAGTGGGGGCCCGTTGAAATATTTTCCTAGCATGTTTGTCATTATAGAGTTTTATATTTTAAGAAAATGTAGATTTTAAACTAAATAAACCAAGTGTATTTTTTGAAGAGAAAAAATGTTTTGAAAGTAAAACGTAAAATAAAGCATTTTATTTACATATATTTCATGCAATAAATGTATTTTTAAAGAGTAAAATACCATATTTTTAGAATAAAAATTCGCAATATTTTCAAGGGAAAAAATATTTTAAAGACAAATGATTTTTTTTTTAACATAATTAAAAGAAAAAAGTTGATAAAAGTAATTTAAAAAAAAATTTTTACAAGAAAAAAAAGTTCAGTATTTTTGAAAGAAAAACAGGGGAAAAAAATGTCATATTTTTATGGGGGAAAATTTTTTTTAAGTGGAAAAGAAATAGTAAAGTTGTGTATTTTAGAGAAAAAAAATATTGTGGTGGAAATGTCAGGTTTTAAAGAAGTTATTTTGAGAGAAAACAAAAAATACATTTTTCAGAAATAAAATATCTTGAAGGAAAAAATCTGACAAAAATGTAGAGTATTTGATCGAAAATGGTTTGCATTCTTAAGAAAAGGTGTGTGTGTGTTCTGTTGGGAAAAAACATGGAGGCCTCTGTGATGATTAAAAGTCAGAATCTAATTTTTTCTAATCTAATGTAATCTAATCTAATTTGTTTAGAAAAATTGATATATTGTTAATGTTGATTATTGCCTGAAATAAATGAACAAATGAAAAGAAATGTAATATTTTAGCCTTTTCCATCAGGGTCACCAACTTTGTCCACTCTGGGGCATATTCACTAAGAATGCGCTGCGTCCGGCAATAGCGCGAAATATTGCACCACAACTGCACCTGCAGTCTGCGCCCAGTTACCAACCTATTCACTAAGGATATTGCGCTAATCATATACCGGGGCAAACACACTTTTTTTTTTTTATGTACAACTTTTTTTTCAATAAAAAAATACATACCGGCAGTCCAACGATGCTCATGGCGTGCGTCGACTGCGAGGTTGACAGCAGCAGCAGCTGCACGCACAACAGCAACACCAGCACGCGTGTGTCCATGTCGGCCTTTTCGTGCGGCTGACTGAGGATTTCGTCCATCTTATATACGCACGGTGCAGATAGCCAGATAGCCAAATAGCACGTCCGCGCATCATCAGCAAAACGAACGTGTTTGCTTTGTTTACTCAAAGTGCGAGACATCTAAAACGTTATCTTCCTTCGAGCTCCCTAATGAGCCGCGTTCTGTTTACACAAGTTTTCTTTGGAAGTCAACATGAGAGGATTGAAATGACATAAAGTTCTTCGTGTTCCTCGATGTGCTTTATTTTTTCCTCTGTTCTCTTCTCTGTATTGAATAAGGAACAGACAAGGCAAGGAACCATATTAGGTAACCTCAAAAATTGATGCGACACGCTGCTAAGATTAGCTAACTTGAGATTTGCAAAGTTATGAATATCTAAATGTAATGCATGTAATCATGCAAAAGCCATTCATCAACTACAACCAGAAACTTCTCTAGACCGAAGCTCATCTAAGATGGACTGAAGCAAAGTGCAAATGTGTTTTGTGGTCTGACGAAAAATTGTTGGACGTTCTGTGCACTGCACATTATGAAGCATCAAATACGAGAACAGAAATGCTGGACTGTTGAATAGCTGTACAAGAATTCCACCTACTAAGCTTCAACAAGTCGTGTATTTAGTTCATAAATGTTTATTGAATGTGATACAAAACAAAAAGCAAAGAAGGTGATGTCACAACGTGGTAAACATGACCCAGCGCTTTTGGAACGTGTTGCCGCCATAACATTCAAAGTGATTGATTATTTGCGAAAAACAAGTTTAGCAGTTTAAACATGAAATATCTTATCTTTGTAGTGTATTCAATTCAATATAGGTTGAACATGATTTGCACGCATTGTATTCAGTTTTTATTTATGTTTAAGACAACATCCCAACTTCATTGGAATTGTTTGTAAAATGTATTCACGTAAAATAATTTTCTTTTTGCTTTGATTTTTTTTTCCGTGTTGTTGTCTGTCCACTAGTTGTTCTCAGTAAATTCAATTGAGTTGTCTCTATTTTAATATATTTTGATTTTATGTATTTATATCCAATGTTTGATTTGTTTTGATATGTTTTGCTTTGATTATACGTAACCTGACCACTAGTTGTCCTCAGTGAGTTCTTCCTCATGCACTCAGAAGAGATGTGTGTTTATGTTTTGTTTTTTTTTGTTTTTTTTTAGGGGGTGATATCACATCATGGGGAACATTTGCTGGATTTTTACTAGTGTTATTCCGATACTGTTTTTTGGCTCCCGATACCGATACCGATACCCAGCTTTGCAGTATCGGTCGATACCGATACCATACCGATACCTATTTTTTTTCCCCCTCAACATGAAAATGCTGTCCTGCCATTGGTTCAGAGCATTCAAGGGCCAATAGGATCTCTTAGATGGGCATGCAGTGAACATGTCACATACCAGTGAATGTCGTGCACGAGCAGGACGCAAGATGCTGCATCCAAAATCCTATATTAGTGTTGGAATTAATGGTATCGGCATGTTAGTTGTGAGTAGTCACCGATACCGATACCACTGTTTTAATGCAGTATCGGCACCTCTGCCGATACCAGTATCGGTATCGGAACAACACTAGTTTTTAGTATCATTGTGGGGATATTTTGGTGGTCCCCGTTAGTTCAGACCTCATTTTGAGGGTCAAGACTTGGTTTTAGAGTTCAGATTTTAATTGGGTTTTGGTTTGGGTTAAGGTAAGGTTAACAATTATCAGTTGGTTAAGGTTAGTGTAAGGGACTAGGAAATACATGATGTCAATAAGACGTCCCCACTACGAATTATGAGCTAGTGTCCGTGTGTGCGCATGCGTGTTTCCACCTTAATCCGATTTTTCCTCATTATTTATTTCTGCTTACAAAACGTGTGTGTTCTTGAGCTGGAGCCACGTGTCTTATCAAGATTAGAGCAGGGGACGCGAGGGCCATGCGTGGCCCGCCTTGCACTTTGTTACCAGAAGCCATCAAAACATTCCACAAGTGCTCATCTCACACATGTTTTCTTCTCACGTGAATGATGACCCTGGTACAATGGGAGGCAATACACTGCATCCGGCACCCGTGAGTGAGTCGGGAAGGCGGCCAGACAAAACAAACGGGTTGTTACGTAAAAGACTATTGTCCCCACCTAAGATTTGTACGGCAGCGTACTTGACATCATCAGCTCATTCCTGCTACTTTATTGTGCAAAGTGATTTAGGTGGAGGAAGCTTATCCTTATTTTCTTCTTTTTTTCTGGAGAAGGATTAGAGAAGCAGGGCGGTCCTCAACTCGTACTGTACTGCTACACTTTCTCATAGTGGGAATAACACTTTTGGGCTCGTGACTTGTATTTTACATGCTTATAGTTTCAAAATAAGACTTCTAAAAAAAACATTTGCTTTCTTCTCTGTTCTGACAGCAACTTGGTAAGTCCATATAGGCTACAGGACCTAAAATATTTCTGTCCTAATCCCAGAGTGTATTTAAACCGTATTGACATTTGAATTGCTATCCGCAACATGTATTACACTTTTTTAAATTTCTATTTTTACTTTAATTAAATTAGTTATTTTCTTTATCGTGAAAAAGATTCACTGTCGAAATATGTCTGTGTTTCAGCAAGCAATTAATGATATTCATAAGATGGGAATTTGAAAACATTTTCAACTGTTTTTATTTAAATTAATTTATTCATTATATTCTGTGCGTTTATACATTTTAGTTTAGTTTTATTTTAAGGTATTTATTGTATTTACTGTAATTCACATTTGGTATTTCAAAGCATATATTTTATTTTTGTAATGTTATATATTATTATTTAATGAGTTTACTAATTGGTTTAATAATTGGTATTCCTTTTTTAATTTAATTTAACTTAATTTGAATATATATATATATATATATATATATATATATATATATATATATATATATATATATATATATATATATATATATATATATATATATATATATATATATATATATATATATATATATATGTATGTATGTGTATATATATATATATATATATATATATATATGTATGTATGTGTATATATATATATGTATGTATGTGTATATATATATATATATATATGTATGTATGTGTATATATATATATATATATATATATATATATATATATATATATATATATATATATGTATATATATGTATGTATGTGTATATATATATATATATATATGTATATATATGTATGTATGTGTATATATATATATATATATATATATATATATATATATATATATATATATATATATATATATATATATATATATATATATATATATATATATATATATATATACATGACTTTTGGTACTTTTCTGTAGTATATAAACTGTTCTGTGTGAGTAGGTTACATGCGCAACATAAAAAAACTATGACTTTTCAATATTAATCTTGATTTTATTTATTTATTTATGTATTTATTTTATTTCCAAAGTCCGTCCATTTTCCCATGCATGCTCTTGTTGCGATGGCGACAGCGGGCTGAGCAAACGTTCCAGCTCGTGCGCGATGGGCCGCAAGTTGGATCTGTCGGGCCTAAGTGACAACGAGGCCGAACACGTGCTGCAGGTGGTGCAGCGCGACATGAAGCTGCGCAAGAAAGAGGAGGAGCGACTCAGGTGAGCGCATGCGCTCGCTTCACACCGATTGGCTCGCAACCTCCCTCCTCCCTTGCAGCTCTCACATCTTGCACACGTCAGTTAGAATCAGAGCAAGAACTGTTTTGGGACCATTAAAAACTTGACCCAAAATTTGATTTCTCCAGGCCAATCAAAGTGATTTGTGCTCCCGACTCCCGAGTGTAGAAAATGTCACTACTAGATGTCGATTCTACAGTGACTCAGAGAGACCCCACTGTGCAAGACTGCCATCAATGAGTGCTGGCAGGGGTGAACAAACTTTTTCCACTGAGGGCCACATACAGAAAAATAGAAAGCTGCAAGGGCCACTTTGATTTTTTTAAAAGTTATTTATTAACACATTCATTGCCAGACCAGCAAACAAAAATGCATCATTTGACGTCTTTTTCCGTCAATGGCAGTGAATGAGTTAAACATGGTAAAAATAGGCGATGCAATTATAAATTGTTGATATAATGTGCAGTTACTTATTGAAAACTGCTTACGGTCACAAGGCAAATAGTGACCCCTGTGTGCCACTATAATAGCTATGCCTCTCCACTGAGCAGCAGCTGATCCCAACTTGACATTCTGAACCACAACTAGAACAATTGGTCGTCAACTGAACACACTTAACTCATTCACTCCCAGCCATTTTCACAGAAGCAGTCCCGTTCGCTCCCGGCTGTTTTACTAGATTTTGAATGATTTTGCAAGGCCCACAGAATATTGTGTTCGATTGCTATAAAAGCATGGAATCTATCAAAAGAAAGATTAAAGTCTCTTCTTTCATCAGGAAAAAAAGTATGTTTAAGTTTTGCAGCAATTAGCATTAGAAGAGTGCTAAATTTCATCAGTTTTCACAAATCTATTCAAAATTGTAATTGAGCATTTTTTTCTAGATGGCCTTGGTTGATCTCCTTTGCTCTGCTGCCACCTGCTGGCCGTTTGTGTAATAACTACCACTTCTGCAAACGTTCTTTGCAGTTGAGAGGCTGCATCAAAGCCTTATGTATGCTCGAGCATAAAAAAACAAAACAAAAAAACGTATAAATACGTCTTTGGGACACTTAAAACATTAAAAATATATATATATTTACACGTTATTGGGAGCAAATGCGTTAAGAACCCTTAATCTAATGTGATCTTTTCACAAATTGTACCTTGACACTAAGCAACAAGTGGATGAAACTATTTTTATTTCTGAGACTGAATTATTAGCTGCAAATTTCTGTCTTTGCACAGCTAGAAATGTTTAATCCACCCTTTTTTTTTTAAACAGCATTGAAAAATTATTTTTAGTATTTGCCGCGGGCCGCAAATGGCCCCCGGGCCGTAGTTTGGACACGGCTGGGCTAGTGGGAGTGAGCTGGAGTCATAGGCCAGAGTGGCTAACGAGCAGTTAGCGGGAGAAGCTAGTTTGAAAAACAGCTCCTAAAAGCTTGCAAGAGCAAAGCAACAAGTGTCTGGAGCCAAAATCACAGGACTCACGACGACCGTCTGCTGGTAGCCGTGGAAGCTAATAAGTGGCGGTCGACGCATTGGCTCCGACACAAAAGCTGCAAGTGCCACGAAGGCTAACTACGTTATCTGTAGCAGGATGATGGTGGCAAAAAATAATGGCCTCCTGTAAGGACTGCATGACCTATGGAACATAAATAGCGATTACTAGACCTGTGATTACATTAAAAAAAAAAAAAAAAAAAAAAGATGTGAATAACTTTTTTTTTTTTTTTTTGCATATTATTAACATCAATACAGCGGCATGGTGGCTGACTGGTTAGAACGTCCCCCCCAGTTCTGAGGACTCCGGTTCGAGTCCAGGCTCTGGCCTTCCTGGGTGGAGTTTGCATGTTCTCACCGTGCCTGCATGGGTCTTCTTCGAGTACTCCGGTCTCCTCCCACATTCCAAAGACATGCATGGCAGGTTAATTGGGTGCTCCGAATTGTCCCTAAGTGTGCTTGTGTGTGTGGATGGTTGTTCGTCTCTGTGTGCCCTGCGATTGGCTGGCAACCAGTCCAGGGTGTACCTGGACTGCCCAAAGCCATTTGAGATAGGCTCCAGCAGCGACCCTTGTGAGGAATAAGCGGTCAAGAAAATGGATGGATGGATTAAAATCAATTGTGGGTTTTTTAAATGAAAGAATTTGTTCACCACTAGATGGTGATGGTGATGGTGATGTTAAATGTTAAACACTGTCCTTTTAGATTAATAAAAAAAATGTATATAGAATGATGCCCTGCGATTGGCTGGCAACCAGTCCAGGGTGTCCCCCGCCTACTGCCCAGAGCCAGCTGAGATAGGCGCCAGCAGCCCCCGCGACCCTTGTGAGGAATAAGCGGTCAAGAAAATGGATGGATGGATGTATATAGAATGAGTTAAAAGTGACAAATGTTCTTAGTAAAATTGAAACTTTTGTAAATAATTTAAAAAAAACACACATAAAAGATTTAGGTATAAAAGCTGCAGGTTCAGGCACCGTTTTTGAAAACATAAAATTGAGCCAAAATGGATGCTATATACCGGTCCTCACTATATAACCATCTAACCACCATCCAAACAATTAGCAAGTAAATATGAAAATCTAAGATGTGTATTTTTATCATTTGTAATACATTTAATTGTAAAATGACTGCATTTATTGTTTTCATAATTATTTCAATGGATGTGTCCTTCTCGGGCTTTCCTTGCTTGTGTTTATTCATGCCTCCTTTCCCTTTCTGCAGCCGAGAGATTATGAAACCATCCTAATTGAAATCTAATCTAAATCTGAATCAAATTCTAACCTACCAGTATGTTATTAGTGTGGGCTCCATTTCATTCCGAGCCTTGCAAAGATTATAAAACAGACGATCCAAATGGCAAACAGGAAGCCACAGCCCTTTCCTGTTGTTTCTTCATCACTGACAAATCATACGTCTCCAACACTTTACTAAAGACTGCCCCCTCGTGGCCATCTGGCACAATGCAGCTTCAAGTCTTTATCAAGGCCTTCTCAGACTGAAAACTGTCCCACTGGCACCAACTTGCAAAATTGCTCTGAGTACTTTTTTGTTGTTGTTGTTGTTGACTGAGTTGTGTCACATCAGAGGAGTTATAATTAGTGTTGTTCCCATACTGTTTTTTGGCTCTCGATACCGATAATGATACCCAGCTTTGCAGTATCGGCCGATAGGATTTAAGGGCCAATAGGATATCTTAGATCAGCAAGCAGTGAACATGTCACATACCAGTGAATGTCGTGCACCAGCAAGACACAAGATGCTGCATCCCAAATTATATATTTGCGTTGGAATTAATGGTATCGGCATGTTACTTGTGAGTAGTCACCGATACTGATACCACTGTTTTAATGCAGTATCGGCACCTCTGCCGATACCAGTATCAGTATCGGAACAACACTAGTTATACAGTGTTCCCTCGTTTTCCGCTGGGGTTAGGTTCCAAAAAATACCCGCAATAAATGAAATCCGCAAAGTAGTTCGCTTTATGTTTTACAACTCTTAAAATAAATGTTTGAAGGCTCTAAAATCCCCGACCGCACAATTTATACACTTTTCTCATTGAGGCATTTACATGTTCTCACATTTCTCTCTTGTTCAAACATTGATAATGTTCAAAACTTCATAAATTTGATAAAAATGGGTATATTACTGTAAAAAAAATATATGCAAAATTGCACTTAAAAAAAAATCGGCGATACAGCTAGAAAAGTGAACCGCGTTATAGCGAGGGAAGACTGTAATGCACGACCTTTTCTGCTAAAGCTGAACTTGAGCACCATTTGCCTGCTTCGCACACACTCATTTGCTCCACTAGCAAACTGGGAAAAAAAAAAAAAAAAAAAACCGAAAGCAATTTGATTGGACGTCATGTCCCGTGACTTTATCCGTTAAAGCTGAACTTGCTCACCATTTACCTTCCTTGAAAATGCACCACCTTTTTCCACTTCTAAGGCTGTTTTAAAAAAATCCTTCGATTGGCTACATCATGTTGCGCGGGAGAATTTAACGCGCAACCTTTTGTGTCGATGCAGCACCTCGCACAACACCTGCTCTGAATGTCGAACGACATCACAAGTTAGCGCTGAACTTGGAACTCCTCTTGCCTCTCTCGCCGCCTCATCTCCCTCTTTAAAATCTACTCTCATGTGTTGTCGTGTCCAAATCCTCCGTGCTCTCCCTCCTCCTCCTCCCCCCCGCACAGCGAGCTGAAGCAGGCGCTGGACGAGGAGGGCAGTCGCTGCCTGCTGCTGTCCCGCCAGCAATACTTCAACCGGCGCTGCTGCATCCGCTGCTGCGCGCCCTTCGGCTTCCTGCTCAACCCCAAGCGTCAGTGTCGCGACTGCCTGTACAACGTGTGCAAGGCCTGCAGGCTGTACAGCAAGGCCGACAAAGCTTGGCTCTGCTGCGCCTGCCAGAGGAGCAGGTAAGCGATGACTCGGACGCCGGCGCGGTGTGCGCGTGCGCGCATGCGCGCCTGCATGCGTGCGTGACCTCAGCGCATATTAATTCGGTCTTTGGCCTCTGCTGCAGAAATGGATTTAGAATTTATTACAACCGACTCAGTCAGTAGGATAAACAGCACCATTTTGTTGTTTTGTTTATTGTACGTTCACATTTTCCATCTAGATAAAAATGTGATTGTTTTAGTGATCGATTAATCTGTTATTTTGTTGAAAAATTGCTCCATCAAAAAAATTATATATCTTCATAAAAAAATGTACAGTGTAGAAGACAAACTAATTATGTTGTGGTCTGCACGCAACATGTGAGAAAATAGACAAAAATGTGGATCAATTGTTTCCAAATTAAAAGCAAATGTTTTATTATTTATCAGTCGGTTGGAGAACAACATAAATCTGAGAATATTTAATGATTACAAGCCAAGATTCTGATGATTTGGGGAATTTTTAATTCACAAAAGTATCAAAATGATTAATTGATGATCAAAAACAGTGATCAATTTTACAATTGATTAGTTGTTGATTAATCATTGCAGTTCTATTTTTTATTTTATTTTATTTATTTTTTTTATCATGAGAAACAATTACAAAGGTGCCTTCATGAGATACGAGTGACCTTACTTCTTACTTTCAATATATGAGGCTATTTGTTGCATTTTTATTTTTTTTTGCTTTGACTTGCAAGTGCAAACTTGAGATATGAGCACTATATGGTGGCAGTGTCAGATACAATAATGACTAAATAATAAAGTGGCTCCAAGCTGCTCACTGCCACCTTTAGGTTCCTGTTCGGGATAGGCGAGCACCAATACCAGTATTGGTATCGGGCCGATACCAGTGTCAGTATTTTGCAATCAGAAAGTAGAAATCAGAAGAATAGAATAGAAAATGTATTTATTAATTTCATGCAATTTTAAGGGGAAATGCTATATTAGGATTTGTAGGTCATTCTTTAAAATGATCTGTCATTGTTTTTTTTTGTGGAACTTTTATATATCAAAAGTACGAGTGGTATCAGTACTTGGTATTGGTATCGGTGACTACTCAAGAGTTGAGTATAGCTATCGGTCTAATAAAAAGTAGCATGGAAAACTAAACATCCAAACTAAAACTAAACTGCCAAACTAAACATCAAAGAGAATTACACCTTGTGTTTTTTTTTAACATCTACTTAGTCTCCACCTGCATATGCACCATAGACACAAGAACTAACAATTAGCATCTACAGTATGTAGATGTAGTTATTGCACATTTTCTCCTTTTTTTTTTTTTACACATGAATCAATTCATTACGTGCCTTTCAGGCACACTTTCAAGTTTGCGACCATGCGTAACTTGGAAATTCATGCCAAAGAGGCGCGATTCGGTCAAGTCTAATTGTAGCCCTTAATTCCCAGATTGAGGCATTTTCATGAGATCCATTTTGAAAATATGTCACACTTTGCATGTGAGATTTGCATTCACTTTTTACAAATTTGATAAAAATATGTTATGTGTGACCTCACTAGTCTAAACATGACATTCTGATGAATATTTATCAATTTTTATCAATATCAGAAGGCGGCCATTTTGACACTTGCTGTCGAGTGAAGATGACATCACAGTTGCGTAGGTCTCAGGTAACAACCAATCACAGCTCAGCTTCAAAAAACAGGTGAGCTGTGATTGGTCATTGCCTGAGCCCTGAAAACTGTGATGTCATCTTCAGTTGGCAGCCAATGGCAAAATGGCCGCCTTCAAAAATTGATAAAAACGGCTGGATTTTGCTGCATAACTCACTTCCACAAATGGAATATTAATCAGAATGTCATGTTTGGACTAGTGAGGTCACATATAACACATTTCTGTCAAGAAATGTTTAAGGTTGACTTCCTCTTCAATAAATCCAATACAAGACATTTCGTCAGAAAACCTTGCTCATTACTTAATGTTTTAGGAGATGGTGCAAATTGAGAGTTGACCAGGTTGCCAAGCAACGCACTGCACACTTGGTGCATCAAAACAAACAACAACAAAAACTACTTTGTGTAACTCACGGCCCATTATTACATTGACTGTATAGTTTGTGGCTGGCGTTTCAACTCCAATTTTTTTTTTTTTTTTTTTTTACCAATTAATATAATATAATGGCACATAGTGTATACAGCTGTTGGTCAGTTGGTAGATTGGACACGTGTGCCCCCGTTCCGTCCGCACATCGGTACAAACCATTTCATGAATGTGCATAACACTTGAGTCAATGGGAGAACCGGCGGAGGCGACTTAAGCACCCGGTTGCTTCCCAGCGTTCTTGGAGAATCGTCGGTGAACATGGTGGCGTGTCTTTCAGGTTGTTAAAGAAGCAGTCACTGGATTGGTTCTACACGCACGTGAAGGGACGCTTCAAGCGCTTCGGCAGCGCCAAAGTGCTGAAGACCATCTACAGGAGACACTTGGCCGAGCACAGTCCAGTTTCCGAGCTCACAGGTACGCTTCCGCTGTCTTGAGCGGGAATGCTGGTCTTTATGAGAGGGGCGGGGGGGGGCGGGAGTAATAAGGATTAAACTCGCATAACTTCTGCAGATTACTCGGAGCGCTGCCGGATTCCCATTTTAGTTGCTTCTTTGTTTGTTTTTGACCTCATGTGGTGCGTTGAAATGAGAAATGCAAAGTTCGCTGGTGCGGCTTTGTCTTCAACATCCAGTTCTGCCTTGAGATACAAGTGATTCGACTTATGAGTTTGTTGATGATGTTTTTTTGTTTTGTTTTGTTTTTTTTGCTCAGTGAACTCAGTTCAACCATCTTCACAACAAGAATCCATTAGCAGATGTGAACAATTATTCCCAAAAGAATCTTACAGCTGTTTATTGCCATCACCAGTTGGAATTTACTGTCAAACTAGACATAATGCTAATGCTAATGCTAACTAGCATCTATGTTGCGGTGCTATTACCCTTCAACAGATTGAGCACAGTGCTGCAACACATGTAGCCAGACAATATAACTACTTACTAGGGATGTTCGATACCACTTTTTTTCAGACCGATACCGATACTCAGATCTTCAGTACTCACCGATGCCGATACCAAATGCCGATACCAGTAGTACATTTTGACAATTAACATTCACTGCCTTTGACAAGTATACTTGTCAATTGTATTTTTTAGAGCGGTGCTAAATGGGGGCGAATCTGAGCATGCTCCACTGTAAATATCAAACTTGGAAACAACTTTACTGATGCCCAACCACCGGTAGATGACATCATTGCCCCATTTTATAGGAAATAAACACAGTTTCAGAGTCCATGGGAGAAATGGCTGTATTTTGGCAAACCTACATTTTTCTGCTGTCAATTATAAAAGAACGGGACGGGACAAAAAGTAGGGAGTCTATTCTGTTATCTGGTAGATTCGGTTTATATATAATTATTGAATGTAATATCACGTGAGTATTGGAAATGTAAAAATTTTCTATAATGACTGGCAGTGAATGAGTTAAAAAAAAAATCACTAAAAGATATTTTTAAACAAATATATTTCCTTTAATTTTGACAACAAAAAAAACAGCACAGTCACTCTTCAATAGTCTTAACGCTCAAAATAAAACACAAAAATGCTCTTTTAGTTTAAGATTCACAATTTTGAAGTATTTCCAAACCGGTGAAGTTTTGGTGAAAAACTGCTGCAAGCTAGCGCCAGTTACAGGCAAGGAGGACTCACTTAACGTCTTCCCCCTCTGCCATCGCTCGCTCGTATTCGTCTGCGTCACGAGTACTCGAGTACTTGAAAAAAGGCTGGTATCGGCCCGATACCGATACCTGGTATCGGTACTCGCCCATCCCTACTACTTACATTTATATATTCTTTATCCTCTGTGAATATCAACTAATATGAGTGCCGTACTGATGAACTGAGAGGAGTTGAGGTGTCTCAATGAACAGTATATCCATCTGTCTGGCTTATATTGCCCACAGTTGGCCAAGGCAGGCACACCAGAAAGAGCAACAGAATGCCAATTAAATTGTTGCAGTGTGACAAATACTGTTTAATTATTTTTAAAATCTAATCTAATTGTCATGACTCTGTTTTTATAGAGTGCAATTTCCTCATTAAAAAAACACAAATAATGTGTTTTCTTTGGAGGGGAAGCTGGAATGGATTCATGATATGTGTTAATTTTATTGAGAAAAGATGATTTGAGATAAGAGTGCTTTCATTTACGGAACAAATTAATCTCCACTGTATATGCCAATATATGGTTAATAATACAGTAAATACTTTGCAGATTTGTCTGAGTCTGTTGCAACGTAATCCCTGCAATAAACGAGGGATTACGCTAATGACATGCCATTGCGCTAACTTGTGTCATTTCTCTCCGCTAGCCAGTAAATACTAAAACCAGTTCACATCACGTAAAGTAATGGACAATATTTACACTCACTTGCCAGTTCACTAAACTAAACCTGTCAATTGACTGTAACAACGTGCATTCAGTTGTCTGTTCTTTGTATTTACTGGCTCGGGCCAAACAAGGAATTGCATTCAAATCGACATTGCGATGTCGTACAATTTCCAAATAGCACCATGACACAGCATGCACAGCATCGAAGTGTGTCCAGTCTATTTGATGTGGCTGGTTGGACCCCTCCTCCCTCCCTCCCCACCCGCCGCAAACGTGATTGGGAGCGACCCGGTGTTCTGTTGTGACCCGGCGACCGGTAATACCACACACGAAGCTGAGCTAATGCTCTTACGTAAGCACAAACGGCCGCATTGTTGCATGAATATTGACATGACGTGGTCGGAGCTCAAAGCTTTTTTAGAACTCCCTCGCTCACGACCCCCAAACCCTCCGAGAATTCGGCTCATTCGTGGCCCGGAGGCAGATAACAACAACTCGTTCTCATTTTTCTCCAGATTGAAAATGTGTATTTGTGTGTTGCAGAGGGAAGTACCTACGAGGAGAGCATCTGCAATGACGGCAGCGTCTGTGGCAGTGACTCCGCCTTCTACAGACAAACTGAAGGTGACCAATGGCCATATGGCAACGTTCATCACTGGAAAACAAAATCTGATTTCAAATCTAAATCATGCTGAAAGTGTACCACACTAAACCTACCAGTTCCCTGCATTTACATACCGAAAGACACTTCAATGCCCTAAACTGGAAGCTCATCGTGCAGATCCACCAGTCCACTGCGCTAATGTGAAAATTCACTGCATTAATGTCACACTGCATTGTCGTCATGTAACCAGGCAAAGTCACTGCACTAAACTGGAATTCTCTAGATTATTTGTAGTGGTCATTTTTCCCCCACAGTAAATGCCATTTTACTGCAATAATATTCCAGTTCACCACACTAAACTACCAGTTCACTGTACCAACCTGACTGCACTTAATGCTTGAGCAATGCTTAATTAAGATCACCTGCCAGTTATGTTTGTGTTTGTAAGTTTACATTGCGGTATGTAAACTCACAAGCACAATTGTAACTAATCACAATCCAATTCACAGTATGACTGCATAATATATCGGGAAAAAAGTATCTATTTGCGGTATTGGCCCATGCAATATGGAATTGTATGCTTTTATCTGAATTTGACCAAATGCAAACTTAAATGTCCATCACAATCCAATAGTTTAACATTGTCTAGAGTACTTAACTCAGCTCAACTTTATTTATAAAGCAGTATAAAACAAGCATTTCTGTATACAAAGTGTTGTACATGGAACAGAAATCAGTCATGCAGTAAAGAATAAGATAAGTAAAACAAGAACAAAACAAACAATGTAACTACACAAGTGAATAAAATTTACATCAATAAATTAATAACAAGAAGTAGGTAAGTGAATGAATGAATGAATAAATAAATAAATAAATAAATAAATAAATAAATAAATAAATAAATACATAGTAGTTACAACAATAAACTAAGAATACATTGAGATAGCTTATGCATAGTAGTTCGCCAAAATAACCAATTACTGTAGTTGACTGTACCAGTTAACCAAATCTCTGCACCAAAGCTACCACCTACCATGAGTGGGTGCACTAATGTGCCAGTTCTTTGTATTTACCGACCAGTTCTTGACACATTTCCTACCGGTTTCCTATTCTACAAATTCACTGCAATCATATTTCAGTTCACTTAATTTCCAGATGACTACAACAATCTACCCATTCACATGCAATAACATGACAATTCAATTGACGTTTTTCGTGTTGGTGTTCAGAGCACAGCATGGCAGAGACGCTCACTGTGGCCTTCCGGGTGGCGGAGGAGGCCATAGACGAGGCCATTTCCAATGCGGAGTTTGATGCCGCCAGTCAGGTTATTGTTGCTCGGCATTCTTATTTCACCCTCTATGTGAAATCTCCTCTTTGCTACCAATTTCAAACCGGCCACTGTTTGTACGTTAAGATTTTCCTGTTGCCAATCTGTTTCGCTAATGCAAAAATGCAAAGTTTTGACCTGAGATAATATATATTTAGAAGGTACAGTAATCATCTTATGTTTTTCGTGTACCTCAGGAGACTCAGAATGAAGCCCATTACCTGCGTGAGCACAGAGGAGAGCTCATTGAAGAGCTGGCCAAAACAATCATGGAAAAAGTAAGGAGGAAGATTTGCTGAACACGTTTGATGCAGTGTGATGAGATTATTGTGCGTGTGTGGAGACCTCATGTGACCTCATACAAAAACGCCAGCTGACGTTCTAATCGCGCGTGTAAGATCATCTCTAGGAGGAAGACCTTGGCTGACATAAAGGACGAGTACGAGCAGGAGGGGTCGCTGGAACACAACGTCCACCAACAGAGCGGCGGAACCTTTGAACACCTCAAAGGCCTCTGGGTGGGTAACAACAAACCTCAGTTCGAAATGGTGACAGCTGCTGACCTCATTTGATAAACCGCTTGTTGTTGCTTTGTCTAATTTTCAGAGGTCGCAGTCTGCCTTCTCGCTGATGGACGACACCCGAGACGCTCGTCAGACATCACCTAAGGAAGGAGGACCGGCCGTGTCTCCTTGGACCAGCGTTGAGCGTTTGGAAAACTCTGGTACGTCGCATTTGTTTTTCGTTAAACCCTCGAAAAAGATAAATCGGGACAACTGTGTCCTCATTTTCTTGTTTGTCTCCACATGTGCGCACCTACCTGCAAAAGGAGGCGTGTCTTCTGTGCTGAAGAGTCCAGATGGGAACTGGATCGCCTTGCAGAGCGCTCAGCTGTCGCGGCCCAGCCTGCTGGCCAAGAGGAAGAGTCTGGTCTACAGCGCCTTGGAGAGAGAGTCCGGAGCAGTGTCCGCTTACGAGGGCATGGACTCAGACAACGAAGCCAAACCTGAACCGGACTCATCCTGGGGCGCCATCCTGCAGGAGTTCCACAGGAAGCTGACGGGTTCCAGAGTCCGTCGAGATGCCGACAACAGAAAAGGCGCTCGGTCCGACTCTGAGGGGAAGTTGAAAAAATCACCAGGGGCTCTTGTTAAGAGGCAGACGCCACCAATAGAGGCCAAGCGGCCATCGTCTCACAGGACCAGCATCATCGACATCAGCTTCAACGGGAAGGTCACTGCAGACGAGAGCGGAGCCGGAAGTGAGGCGGCATCTGGCAAAGCGAAGAGATCCCGAAAGAAGAGAAGAAGCAAAAGAAGAGCAACACTTTCTGGACCACTTCTCATGGTAAGACAAAGTTGAGCCTCAATCACTTTTCTGTAACCTAACCAACCAGTTTACTGCACCATCAATCTTTTCTACAACCATGGCAGTTCTCAGTGCTAATCTAACAATGCACCAGGAGATGAACGACTTCAGAGTTTTGTAGTCAACGCTAAGGTGATGGGAGTTGAGTTGACTTTGACTAATCAATGACATCTTCATTTCATCGTTGCCTCCAAGCACAAGCTGACCCACTCAATCCCAAGCCACCCTCAGTTGTATAGACCCCACAAATGGACCAGGTGGATCTACCACCTGTTGGTTTAGGCAAGGTGTCCATGTTGTTGCTAATAGTAGTAAATTTGACACATCGACTAGTCGGTTCAAGCCCTACAATGCATTAACCTGTCAGGTACTTCTCAGTTCTGCACATTCCCCTGCCAGCTGGACAAACCTGCAACCTACTAATCAATCAGCACACTGCACCAATGTACAAACTGCAGGAGCCAACTGGCATACTGCACTTACTTCCCGATTATTTCCACTAATAAAATTAAGCTGAACCTCGATTTGCTGAGTGAATCACAAATTTGCATTCACTTACTTTTACTCACATTATACCTTCTTCTCATTGACAGGATTATAACCGGAAAGACAGCCATTCCTGTTCTCCCTCTGACGCCGACACGCCTGATACTTTGACACCTGAGGCTGTGACTCCTGATCTGCTCCACCAGGATATCAGCATTAGTCAATTGAACCAGGAGCTTACGTTGGATGCATCACAACACGCAGAACACATCTCTAACTCTTCAGTCAGAGATGAAGGTCTTTGCTATGCAAAAGGCAATGGTGAAATGGAGAAAGAAATGAGAAGGCAAGATGATGAGGGTGACAACATGGAGGTGGACTTGTCAGGACGGAGAGCAGAGGAGGAGAAAGAGGAGGGAGATGAAGAGGAGGAAGAGGAGGAGGAGGTGAAATCTAGGTTGTACAAGCTGGTGGCAAAGTCCAGACTGGCGTACTTCTCGTCCACCGACGATGAACTAGACCGAGCAGGAAGGAGCGAGGAGGACCAAGGTTGCAATGGTAAGGGTCATGAAGAAGACACTGAAGGACTCACACACCAACTCAGCCAGCTGGAGAAGGAAGTCCGAGCCACAATGTTCTCCTCCACAGAAGAGGAGCTAGACCGAGTCACGGATGAGGAGGATAAGAAGGAAGAGGAAGAAGAGGAGGAGGAGGAGGAAGAGGCGTTGGAGGTGAAACTGTGCCGGTTGGCCAATCAAGCAGGCGCCACTCAGTTTTCCTCCACCGAGGATGAGCTTGACCGCGAGGAGGCGGCTCATGAGGAGACGCTGTGGAGGCTGCAGGAGGACAAGGCGGGGCAGGCCACTCAGGTGCGCCACCTGGCCAGTCTTGTCAGCGCCTCACAGTTTTCATCCACTGAGGACGAGCTAGATCGAGTCGGAGAGGACGAGGGAAAGATGATGCCAGGTGAGGAACCATGGGCTGAAGCGGCGGAAGAACATTGGGAATCCATGGGAGAAGAACCAGTAGAAGAACCAATGAGTGAAAACTTGTTAGATGAAGCAATGGAAGAATTAGATGGTGGCAGGATGGAATCCAAAGAGGAGGAGACAATAATGAGCGAGGAACATGATCAGTTGAAGGTGAAGTTGTCAGATCAAAAAGGAGGCCAGAAAGAGGAAGACCTCCGAGAGGACAGCTTTGAGAAATGCGAGAGTGAGGAGGAAGATGATGAGCTTGAGAAAATAATTTGCAACATGTTAACATTGACACTGGAGGATATGCAGGAACATGCCAAGATCGAAGAAAAGAAAAATGATGAAAAGACAGATGCAAAGAGGAACAAAGATATAAAGACTGACAAGGAGAGGAAAGAGGATACGATGACAAACGAGGAAAGGAAGGAGGACACAAAGATAGACGAGAGGCAGAATAAGGATACAAAGACAGTTGATGAGCGGAACGAGGATGAGAAGACAAACGAGAACAAGGATGAGGATGGCAACAGGAAGAAGGACACAAAGACTGATGAGGAGAGAAAAGATGATGTGATGACAGACGAGAAAACAAGCAGGGACAAAAAGAAGGATGAGAACAGGAACGATGATATAAAGACACTGAAGGAGACCAACAAGAAAAATGTGGACTCAAAGATAGATGAGGACAGGAATGGGGATGGAAAGACAGACAAGGATTTAGTTAATGAGAACAAAGAGGACACAAAGAACGATGATATGGTGACAAACGAGGAAATGACTGAGAACGCTACAACAGAAGATGAGAGGAAACAGGATGAAAAGACAGAGAAGAACAGGAGTAAGGCAGACAAGGACAGGAACGAGGCAATTGTAGACCTGGAAGAGGACAAAAAGACAGACCAGGATTCTAACAAGGATGTAGAGTTAGAAGATGTAAGGAGAGAGGATGGAAAAGATGAGAATAGGAACAAGGATGAAAGCACTGAGGAGAAGACAGTTGACACCGGGACAAATGAAGAAATGAGTGAAGACACAGACAAGGACATGAACAAAAATGTTAAGCTGGACAAGAAAACATGTGAAGTGACAGGTGAAACAAAGACAGGTGAGAACAGAAAAATGGACACCAAGACAGATACGATGAATGAGGATGAGAACGGGAATAAGGAGGCAAAGACTAATAAGGACAGGAATGAGAATACAAAGACAAATAAGGAAAGCAATGAGGACATCAAGGCAGACAGGAGGTGCAATGAGGATGCAAAGACAGCTGATAACAGGAAAGAGGAAGAACAGAACGATGAGAAATGGAACAAAGTGATACACACAGACAAAGACAGGAACAAGAACACAGAGATGGACACAAAGACAGACAATGAGAAGAAAGAGGATCCACAGACAGGTGAAAATAGTTACAGAGACACCAAGACAGATGAGACAAAAGAGGCCACAAAAACTGACAGGGACTGGAACATGGCAGACGAGGACCTGCAAGAGGAAACAAGGGAGAGCAAAAAGGATGTAAAGATGGAAAAGAAATCAGATGATAAGAAAGAGGACTCAAAGACAGCTGAGAACAAGAATGCAAACGAATGTGAGGGGAGGAAAGATGAAACAATGACAAACAAGGAAACTTGTGAGGACACAAAGACAGATGAGGACAGGAATGAGGATGTAAAGACAAACAAGAACAGGAGCAAGGAAGCTGAGGACTTGACAGAAGACATAAATCCAGACAATTCTAGAAACAAGGATGTAAATACAGAAAATGAGACATATGATGAGACAAAACAGGACATGGAAGACAAGACAGATGAGAAGAATGAAGACATAAAGACAGACCGGAACAAGGACGACACAACAACAGAAAAGGAATGTAAAGAGGACAGGAAGAGGTCTTCAAACACAGATATGGCGGCAACATACAATATGGAGATGGATGAAGAGAGAAACAAGGAACTGCAAACACACAAAGACTGGAAAAAGGATGTGAAGGCAGATAAGGAGAGAAAAGGGGACTTGCAGATTGACAAGGACAGGGACACAGACCAGAACTGGAGCAAGGATGCTCCAATAAACAAGCACAGAAATGGGAATGCACAGACAGAAACAGAGAGTAATGGTGAAGGCAAGACAGACAATGACAAAAACAAGGATGAAAAGACAGACAGGCACAGGAACAATGATATACAGAGAGACGCAGAAAGTCATGAGGCAGGCAAGACAGACAATGACTGGAACAATGATGCAAAGACATGCACAGACTGGAACAGAATTGCACAGACAGAAAAGGACATGAATAAGGAAGCCATGACAGACCAGGACTGGAGCAAGGATGCAAACATGGACAAGGACAGGAACAAGGATGTACAGATTGGCACAGAAAGTAATGAGGAAGCCAAGACCGACAATGACAAAAACAAGGATGCAAAGACAGACAAGGACAGGTACAATGATATACAGACTGATGCAGAAAGTCATGAGGCAGGCAAGACAGACAAGGACTGGAACAACATTGCAAAGACATGCATGGACTGGAACAAGATTGGACAAACAGAAAAGGATATGAATAAGGAAGCCATTACAGAGCAGGACTGGAGCAAGGATGCAAACACAGACAAGGACAGGAACAAGGATGTACAGGTTTCCACAGAAAGTAATGAGGAAAGCAAGACATACAAGGACAGGAACATGGAAGCCAAGATCGACAACGACAAATATGAAAAGACAGGCAAGCACAGGAACAAGGATATACAGACAGACACAGACCAGGACTGCAGCAAGGATGCAAAGACAGACAAGGACAGGAACAAGGATGCACAGGCTGACACAGAAAGTAATGAGGAAGTCAAGACAGGCAAGAACTGGAACAAGGAAGCAAATACAGACATGGACAGGAGCATGGATGCAAACATAGATAAGGACTGGAGCAAGGATGCACAGACAGACGAGGTCATGAATGAGGAAGCCAGAACAGATCAGGTCTGGAAAAAGGATGCAAAAACAGACACAGATGGGAGTGAGGAAAGCAAGACAGGCAACGGCAGGAGCAAGAATGCAAATAGACACATTGACTGGAAGAAGGATGGAAAGGCAGAAAAGGATGCAAACAAGGATCATGACTCAAGCAACAATGTACAGACAGATATGGACAGGGGTAAGGATAGGAAAACAGACAATGAGAGGAGTGTGGATTTAAAGAAAGACAATAACGATGACACAAAGGCAGACAAGGACGCAAAGACAGACATAATCTGTAACATGGAAACCAAGACAGACAAGGAGAAGAAAAAGCACTTGAATACAAACAAGGACAGAAAAGAAGATACTAGAAACGACAAAGAGAGAGAAAATGATACAAAGACAGACAAGAACAGGAATCAAAATATTCAGACCGATAAGGAGAACAAAGAGGATATGAAGACAGACAATGAGAGATATGAAGACTCAAAATCAGATAAGAGCAGGAAAAAGGTCAAAACAGATGAGGGCTGGAATGATGAAACAGAGGAGAACAAGAGTGGGGATGACAAGACAGACAAAGAGAGGGTGGAAACGGACATGAACAAGGCCACCAACAGTAACAGGGAAAGTAAGGACAAGGATAAGGACGCACAGACGGATGAGACAGGAAGTGTCAAACAGGTTCAGGAAGACCAAATGAGTCGAATCAAAGATGCTGAGAAGCAAACAGTGGGAGAAACGCACAAAAACGCAGATCTTCCACTCAGTCGTCCAACTAGTAGAGAAAAGGTACAAGAAGCGGCAGCAGTGAAAGATGAGGCCAGAACAGGAAACATGGCCACCATGGAGGATGGTTCCCTGTTGCCGGAGGAGATCAGAAACGTGAGGAACCTTTTCGCATATCTGTCGCTTCAGCTTCAACTAACAAAGCGCTTTCTTTACTAACTTCTTATTCCCCTTCCTGCTTGCATTTCTTGTACCCTGTAGGCTAGTGACGCTGAAGTGTACCACGCGGTACACTTCATATCGACTCTGCTTGAACAGGTGAGACAGACTTCTTAGCCGCATTTACGCAGAACGAGCGGTACAGTTTGGTTACGGCAAAACCCTGGTTTGATTAGCACTCGGACAGATGGGAGGACCCAAGTACCTAAATAGCCTTTGTCCTCATTGGGGTTATGAAGCTGAAGCTATCCTAGCTGACTTTGTGCGCGAGAAGCGGTTTCACCTTGGACTGGTTGCCAGGCAATCACAGGGGACAGATAGACAATCAAGAGTCTTCAATGGGTATACTTGGAGAAAACCCGTGCAAACATGCTAAGAGAGCTGTTCCTACAGACATTCAAATGTAGATCTACTCATTGTGAAGCAATCATGTTAATCACCTGATTCCACAGAGCTACCTATCCACACTCAAGAGGTGTCAACTCCACAAAGGTCCACTGTGCTGCCACAGTTTGACTTTAGCCACAGGTGCTTCTACTCAACCGGCTTGTTGTAGCTTGTTTACCTGCCGGTTGAGTCGACGTATCTGTGGCTAAGGGTATAGATTAGTTGGATTAAATATCTTCCGAGTCCGTGTCCATTGTAACAATCAACAGACTACAGTTTGCCCGTACAACTGTGGTTGATACTCCAACATAAAAATTTAGCATGTTGTACCAAACTGTATCGTTTAGCAAAACCAGGCAACTCATTCTTCACAAAATCTTTGGTGTTGTGACCGAAAGCTTCTGTTCTTCCTTGTAACTCGTGTCTGTATATGCGTGCAGAGGTACTCAGCAGCGTCCCTGTGCAGCATCACAACCGAGGTCCTGAAGGTTCTGAACGCCACAGAGGAGTTGCTCCAAGGGGTGGAGGGCCGGGAAGGGCGCCATCACTCTGCCATCTCTTTGCCTGGCAACGCTGACCCCAAGAAACTGGATCAGCAGTTTTCTGCACTGGAAGAGAAAGTAGGTTGTACATCACGGCTGAGCAAACTCTTTTACACAAGGACCACATTGGATTTGAAAACATATTGATGCTCCGGATCATAGTTGTCAATATGTGTATTAGAATTTATATAAGTGGATTAAAGGATGAGGCGGTGCATTCTTTAGCGACGACAGATACTTTCAACATAGGTCTTCGCAGGTGTACATGACGGCAGGCTCGGTGTACGGCGTGGAGGCTGAGCTTGGCGAGCTGGAGGAGCGCGCCAGGGGCATCTCCAGCAGCACATCCGATACGGAGCTATTCTTCCTGGAGGAGCAGGTTGCGTCGGCCGCCGCCCGGGTTCAGCAGTCCGAGCTACAGGTGAAGGCTAAAATAATGTACTGTAAATAATATAATAAAGCTCTACATTTAATCGACCTGAGAGGCGTCTGTAAGTACTGCTGTTTTGGTCAGCAACAGAGTCGTTCATGTCTGTGATCAATAGCATCTACAAACTGAGTACATTCTATCGCAGATCAGCGACATCTCTGCGAGGATCGCAGCACTGAGGAGCGCCGGTTTAGACGTGGACCCGCAGTCCCGCTTCGCCAAGGCCAGGACCGTCCCGGTCATGGTAAGCAGTACGGCGCGTTTTGCGTTCTCACACGCGCGTGCGATGCGACTTGACCCGCATGATGTCATGGGTCTCACACAAAAGTCAACGTTGTCTCTCCAGCCTCTCACGCTGAGCTCATCCAGACAGCTGAGGAGACGACTGCCGGCGCTCCCACGTCCAGGTCAGCGCAACACAAACTATGCTGTACTTGTTTACTTTCATTCATATGAACCCCAGCCATTAGCCTCGAAAACCGAGAGGGGGGAGGAAAGAAAAAAACAGCCCTTAAATGTATTTCTCTTACTTGCATAAATCATTTTTGGTTACTCTACTCACCTCTATGCCAGGCCTTGTACAAGGAATACAGCATTTGAATTGTTTTGTTTTGTTTCATTATGTTTCAGAAGACAAGAAAAGCTAATTTCAGGACCGAGGACTTCTGCAGTGCCTTCTTGACTGGTGCCTTCCTTTTCTGCTACTGTTTGATGTTCACTAGAAAGAAAAGACTAAAAACAACATAGCAAATTTGTCATCATTTTAGAGATCATTTTTATCACAGTACAGTCTAGAAAAAAATAATACATGAACAAGTGTAAAACAAACATATATTTTGACTCCGCCAATGTTTATATATCATAGTAGTGTACATATTTGTACAGCAGAAAAATCAGTAGAAAAAAATAAAGTTTTGCTTGAAGATGAATGGCAGCGAAGACCTTTTGAACCTTGCGCATGAAGGCGCAACATGACAACGTGAGGAATTTTGTTTGTATTTTGCAAAAGAGGAAATGACACAAGGGTGAAGACATTCCGCCATCGGGAGGAAGTTTCGCCTGAGGGAATGCTGACACATAACAGCGATCTTGTCCACAACGTCACTCCATGTTTGTCTTCACAAATAACATTAAAGCAGTCCACCGGCAAAGGCGAAGCCCCCATAAAAATACTCCCGTTTCCTCATAGAGGCATAAATTGTGAGAGTGAGCTGCGTCCCAAAGCATTCTGGGAGTCGTAGTCCAGTTCAGGAGCTCTCTGAGCAGAGGAAGCGCTCCCTGGGGTCGGGCACGATGAAGCCTTCCTTCTGCTCGCTCTCTCGTCTGATAGCCATGACAAAGGACTGCTTGGGGTCGATGACCGCCACGCCGTCTCGATCCATGCCGGGTGGCTCCACCTCGGCGTAGGAAGGGTGGCCCGAGCCGCGGCGGAACTTCATGGTGGGCCAACGGGCCGGACGCCGCTGCGGACGAGCGCAGGGAACATGTTGGCCGATTGAAACTTAGCTAAGATCATTGGAATTTTTGGAAAATTCAGCTCCCAGAACAAGTTATTCACAGCAACATGAAATTTGGTCTATCATGAGTAGACCCACAAAAAAAAAAAAAAGTCTCATAAACCAAAACCTAAAAAATTGCAGGAAGTCATTTATGTGGGAATTTTAGTGGCATTTTGATTAAAATGTACATTTGGTGGTAGTATGCCTGGCATGTTATTTGAACATTTGGCAACATGTTCCAACATGGTAGGCATGTCTGTCACGAGTAGACCCACAAAAAAAAAAAAAAAGTCTCATAAACCAAAACCTAAAAAATTGCAGGAAGTCATTTTTGTGGGAAGTCGAAATTTAAGTGGCATTTTGATTAAAATGTACATTTGGTGGTAGTATGCCTGGCATGTTATTTGAACATTTGGCAACATGATCCAACATGGTAGGCATGTCTGTCACGAGTAGACCCACAAAAATAGACTCAAGATGCCATGTCTAGTAAAAAGACAAAGTCAGGCTGCCATTTTGATTCATTCAAGCGGCCATTTCAGAGTCTTCTTGGTGAAATTTTACATTCACTAGCATTTATTTCAGTTACACATAACATGAAATTTAGTTTGTAGGTTTATCATGAGTAGACCCACAAAAAATACTCAATAAGCCTGAAAAGACTCAGGTCAAGTCTTCCATTTTGGTTTAAAATGGACACTTCGGTGAAAATTTGTATTTGGTAAGATCCCCAAGAATTTACTTTGCAGGATGACATTTGTCGGCATATCTATTATAAGTAGATCCACAAAAAAAAAAGTCTAAAGACGCCATCCTTCAAAACACACTGGAAATTGGCTGTTTTAATTTGAAGCGGCCATTTTAGGGTCAGTTTTAGGGGTCCTTCAAAAATGAACTAATGAAATCAGTAATGAGATGGATGCCTGGGTGGATCATGGCACCAAATTTTGACCAAAACAAAAATGTCTCGCAGCACTGTCACGGACATTTTGAAAGTTCAGCCTAAAAAAAGTTTTGTTTGTACTAGGAAGACGTAATTTGGCAGGCATGTCTATCATGAGTGGACCCACAAAAATGCCTGAAAAAAAAAAAAAAAGACAGGAAGTCTGCCATTTTGGTTTTGAGACAGTAATTTTAGTCATTTTCTGTGGTCTTCAATAATGAAGTGCTGGAAGTTTTGTCAATTTCCTACCAAATTTGAAGCACATGTACAAGACAGATGGGCAACTCCAAATTGCGAAACTTTTCATAATCATTATACATAACAAATAAAATGAGATGTGTAGCTGTACATATCGGTTGTTGTTGTTGTTTACTGACCTCCATGAAGAAGAGGCTGGCGCTAGACGTCGGGTGATTGTACACATAGACGGACACCAGGGTGCCCGTCACCATGACAACCATTACCATGACCACACCCACCAATAGACCCGCCTGCTCCCGTTGGCCTGTGTCGTTGTCCTCACCACTCGCTGTGAAAACACACACGAGGAAATGAATTGTTATGAGATCAAACAAATATTTGTGTCACGGCTTATGGGGCACTTTATGATGCACACATACAGTACATAATAAGAATGAGATCCAAGACGAGCCTGCATCAGCATCCACAACTCCATTTTCTGTATCTGGAGGGTCAGTGGCCTCAATGCTATCAGACTGTTACCGCTGCACCATTTTTCAGATGTGCACCAAAATGAAATGGATTTTTTTTTTTTTTCGGAGATTGTGTGCCTTTTGCAGGTTTTGCATAACGCCACAAACTAATTAATCCACTAACTAATTTAAAAAAAAACAAAAAAATGATGAACTAACCCGTGATTGAACAAACTACCTAACAAACAAATTACACAACGCATAAATTAACTAAAATTCCAATGATCTAAACCAGTTTACAAATTAACTGTTGAAACTAATAATCAAACTAGCTGACTAAGGGGGTAACTAACTAATAAATAAACTAATAACGTATAAATAAACTAAAAAAAAAAACAACAGAAAAAAACAAACTAATTAACGAACAAAAAAACGAACAAGCTACCTAATGAGGGAATAAAAAAAAAAAAACTCCCGAGATAAGTTAATGAATGAACTAATGCAACAAAAAAACAAAATAATGAACTTCTAGTTAACTAATGAGGTAACTAAAAAATCTCTTGAGTGAACGAATGAAACTACTTAATTAATGAAAGAACTAAGTAATGAGAGGAAGGTAACATCCATCCATCCATCCATCCATTTTCTGAATCACGTGTTCCTCACAAGGGTCGCGGGTGGTGCTGGAGCCTATCTCAGCTGGCTCTGGGCAGTGGGCGGAGTACACTCTGGACTGGTTGCCAGCCAATCGCAGGGCTCACAGAGACGAACAACCATCCACACTCACAAGCAAACCTATGGACAATTCGGAGCGCCCAATTAACCTGCTCTGCATGTCTTTGGAATGTGGGAGGAGACCGGAGTACCCGGAGAAGACCCACGCAGGAACGGGGGGAACTTACAAACGCCACCCAGGAAGGCCGGAGCCTGGACTCGAACCCGAGTCCTCAGTACTGGGAGGTGGATGTGCTAACCAGTCATCCACCGTGCCACCGGAAGTTAACATGAATGATTAAACTAATAAACACAAACTAACTGATGAGCACACGGACAAACTAATAACTAAACTTCAAACTAATTGGCTAATGGATGAACTAAGAAAAACACAAACTAAACAGCTAACTAACTAATGAGTGAACTAACCAGAAACAAAACTAATGAACAAACTGGACAGATAAACTACTAAACAGCTTCCTAACAAACAAGCTAACACACGCACAAAATAAGTTCTTATTAAATTTGCCTTTTTGAGCTGACTAACATCAACAAGAAGAGAACATCAGATTGACGTGATGGTGGTCAACAACAGCCTCTTTGGGGGCCCATAAATAACTGCCCTCCATGTTGTCAGTCAACCACAAGGCGGCCGCATAGCCGCACATACATTGAGGACACTATGCAGTATTTAACATGGCGCTGTATACACTCAACTATGTGCTAACAGAACACTGGCAAATAGCTCAACACCCCTCAACCCCACCACACACACACACTGCACATGAAAATATCACAACAAGCATGGCGTGATGATGATGATGATGTCCTCCTACACAGAGTGACATTTAAACCCCATATTTTCCAAGTATTTCCTTTTAAAAATATTTATTTGTTTACTTATATGGTTGTGATTGATTGTGTTGTACAGGATTGGTTGGCATATTTCCAGGTTTTTGTTCAGGATATGCATTTTTTTTTTTCATGAAAAAGAAAAAACAAATGTGTATCCTATCATGAATATAAGCTACCAAATATTTAAGTTATATTTATATTTTGTTGTAATTGTAAAACGTATGCAAATATTTTATTTTCGAAATGTGTAATCTTCACAATTGTATGTTTTCATTGATCTAAAAAATAAATATTTTTAGATAAATATTTTTCACTTTTTAGATAAATATTTATAATCATAAATAATATCACACTCAGTTATGTTTTCTTAATTCATTTGCTCCGAAAAACGTATAAAAATGTTCTATTTCAAATATTGCAATAGTCCCAAAAACGTATTTAGACTCTTTTTTTTTTTGTATGTTATAGGATACAGAAGGCTTTGATACAGCCTCTGACCTGAAGATATTGCTTAAAACAATGCTAGTTATTACAAAAAACAGCCAGCAGGTGGCAGCAGAGTATAAGAGATCACCCAAGAACATGTTGCAACAAGTAAATCTCCCCAGTGTTTTCAACTGGTTTGTAAATAATGATGAATTGAAACCTATCTATATTCTAATGCTAATTGCTGCCAAATGGAAACAGATACAAATATACTTTTTTTTCCTGATGAAAGAAAAGACTCTAATTTTTCTTTTGGTAGGTTCCATGTTTTTATAGCAATAGAACACAATATTATGTGGGCCTTGCAAAATCAGTCAAAATCCAGTAAAACAGCCGGGAGCGAAGGGGGTTGCTACAGTGAAAATTGCTGCGAGTGAATGAGTTAATAGCAAAAATTTTGCAAGTATTTAATTTTAATTATGTTTATTTTTATATTTTTCACAACTGTATATTTTTTGTCAATTTAAAATTCAGCATGATACAGACTTTATTTTTATTTTTTTCCCCACACTCACCACAGTGATATAAAACCAGTAAATAAAATGTTTTATATAAATATTTATTACATTTTATTTATAATATTATATTTGGATTATAATGGAAAAACTCTTTTTAAAAAGGCCTTAATAGTATATTTTTATTCAATATTTTCACATTTATATTTTAATACTGCAGCAAATTAATATGGATTATTTTATCATTAAAAAATATTCTAATGTTAACATGAAAAAAATCTGCATGACAAGGACTTTTGCATCTCCACTTTATATTTGATTTGGTTTCATTTATTTGAAAGCAACTCCGATTGTAATGATAAGTTTACTCTATATTATTTATTTGGTTGTTATTAACATACAATAATAAATAAATAAATAAATAATTAAATATTGAACAAAACGCTCCGAATTGTCCCTAGGAGCGCTTGTCGGCGTGCATGGTTGTTCGTCTCTGTGTGTCATGCAATTGGCTGGCAACCAGTTCAGGGTGTACCCTGCCTACTGCTTGAAGCCAGCTGGGATAGGCTCCAGCAACCCCGTGACGCTTGTGAGGAGTAAGCGGTTGAAAAAATGGATGGATGGATATTGAACAAAAATCTGCGAATAGGTGAATCTGTGGCTGCTGAACTGCAAATATATGCAAGGGTCCAATATGTCTATTTAAATGTTGTGTTATGTGTTGTAAAAGCTTCAGTTTTTGTGGTTTGGCTGAGGTCTCGGAGTAAAAAATGTTTTTTACAATAACATGTTCGATGTGCCCCCACTACTCTAAAAACAGTATTCCGACTAGTATTGCGTTTATGGAATATAAATTAAGAATCAAAATCCACCGGTTTTTAATCCATCTCGGGAGCAGCCATTTTGTCACTTTCTGCTGACTGACAATTACATCACAGTAGCTCAGGCTCAGCTTGGAAACGTCACATGACCAAACCCAGTAATCAGGTGAGCCGGCGATTCAGCAGCAAGTGGCAAAATGGCCGCCCCGAGATAGATTAAAAAAGAAATGGTTGGATTTTGTCGCTTAATTCTTGTTCCACAAACGCCGCATGAATCAGAATGTTGACAGTAATGTGGGCGTAGAGAACATAATATTATTGTAAAGACCACTTTTGACTTGACTCCCCTTTAAGAAAACCGTGAAGCAGACCTGCAGGTTGGCTGGTGGAGGAACAAGAACTGGACGTCGCCTTTCCGCCGCTCCGTGTCGGCGAGTTTCTGGCAGCTAACGTCTCGCCAAGAGGGGCGGCAGTCGGGATGGAGCTCGTCCGCTGCCCTGATGTCGCGGCCGACGACGCCCCAGCAGTGGGTGCCGCCGTCAGCTGGCGTGATGACGTGTCTGTGACGTCGGCTTCTCTCAGGCAACGGCGATCTCGTCTCTGCAGGCACATTTGGGCCCAAACGCTTCTTTTGAGGCTTTGTCAGGAGATTTTAGTCAAATTTTACAAAATACACAGCATGAAACTTAAGCCCTTATTTGTCATTTTCTTGTTTTTTTAATTGTATTACTCCTTTACTGTTTAGAAACTACGCTTTGTACAGCACGGAATGCCAACCTCCTCCTGGCATCCATGGTCCACCCAGTCCTGGCGGTTCCGGTCAAAGCCACTGGAGCATCTGGAACAAAACAAAATCCCCCCCCCCCAAAAAAAAGGTTGACGTGGTGATGCGGATGGTGAGGAATGGTCCGCATTCCGGAGGCGACGTGCTGTGTGTGCTTTTCCGTCTGACCTCTGCAAGCGAGAGCACCAGCTGCAGTTGAAGCCAATCTGAGAAGTGACACACGGAGCACAGCTGGAGAACTGCAGGCACGCTGAGGACCAACACACACAGTCAGGAAGGCTTTTTCAAGCCACCCAGGCTCAACATCTTCATAGATACTCAAGATGGTTGGTTTGTTTCATTCAAAGAGTAATACACAAAACATTCACTCATTAGCTCCCAAAAACGTATAAATACGTCATATTTTAAATGTTTTAAGTGTCCCAAAGACGTATTTATACGTTTTTTGTTGGGGTTTTTTATGCCAGAGCATAGAGAAGGCTTTTATGCAGTCTCTCTACTGCAGAAAATGGTTGAGTGGCAGCAGAGTATAAGAGATCAACCAGGCCATGTTAAAACTCCCACAGTTTTCCCACAGTTCTAAGCAGAATTGAGAAAAACGATGCAACTTAGCTATGTTCTATTGCTAATTGCTGCACAGCGGAAACTGATAGGAATATACTATTTTTCCCTGATAATAGAAGAGACTCTAATCTCTCTTTTGGTATGTTCCATATTTTTATAGCAATAGAACATAATATTTCGCGGGCCTTGAAAAATCAGTCAAAATCCAGGAAAACACTTAAGTGAAAATGGTTGGGAGTGAATGAGTTAAGAGGCACTCGAAAACTCATATTTGCAAAGATGTGTTCATTTTTATCTGTTTATATCGTTGTCACTGCTTTGATGTTGTTTACAATATTTTCTTTTTTTCCCCTTCACTCTTAAAGATTGTTAGTATTTTTCACAGGTGGGCACTTCCGTCAGTGGTCAATGGCGACGCCCACCTTTTGGCGAGGGCACAATGATGCAAAGTGCTGCAAAAATACATGGACTGGACACTGATTGAAATAGGAGTACGTTCGTCGATCGGCGTGAGTGCAGTCAAACCTTCTCATTCGATGTATTTTTTTGTGAGGCTTCGCATCATAAAGCATTGACGGAAAATGCGGAAGCAATCAGCAAAAGGTGGGCATCACCATTGACGGGAATTGACAACATGGAAGTGTTTACCTCTAGTATTTTTTATGCTGAAGTAATGTCGAGGAGATTCAGGTTTTTTTTTTTCACTTCATTTTTCTGTTTTTGAGTTTAATTTGTAACAACCCCTTCACCCCCAACCCCCATCATGCACTCTATAATATTGTGTTATTTTAAAAAAAACAACAACAAAAAACAACAAAAAAAACAACAACATGCATGATTTATTGCAGCAGTTTAATTCATTATGCCGCTTCTTCTGGTGTACCCATCTTGGTCACCAGGAGGCAACATAATACTGTACCACAGTCACACACAAAGAAGAATAGTGGGGCTACTACTTTTTAGTCATTTTCTGTAGAGGCTAAAGTACAGACAATGAGCATTGTTATATTATCTGTGTATCGCGTTCAAATATCTGCTTCTGCTGCTATCTTAAAAAAAAAAACTCGCAAGTTGGGTCAGTCATATCTCAAGGTACCAGTCTATTTAATTTTACAACAAATTTTAATGATACATATAACAAGTATATAATTAAAATGTTTAACTTTATTAACATACCGTATTTCAGATTGTTCACATTAATTAATTAGTATTTTTAGTAGAGCTGTCAAACGATTAAATTTTTTAATCAGATTAATCACATCGTAGAATTTTGATTAATCATGATTAATCACTGACTTAAAAAAGCTTCTTTTTTTTCCCCCAACATTTTTGCCCGCTGCACACGCTCATCCTGCTTTTTCCTAATCAATTAATTATTTGCACAATTTAAAATGGGAAAAAATGACCTACAGTATATGTAAACATGTATTAAATGTTTTACTTTAATGCATGTAGTTATGTTTATTGCTCAAACTCCAACAGCTACCTTTAATGTAACCATCCATTGTTGGCTAAAAAGGATCATCTGAGGTCAAAATTAATAGTGTGATTAATCTGTGGTAATACAATGATTAATGCGATAATTTTTTGTGATTAATTAATTTGTTAACGCTTTAACTTTGACAGCACTAATTTTTAGATGACAATTCTATGCAATACAGACATTCAAAATAAATGCTTTCTTAAAGACATGAAAAAAAAATCTGCAAATAGTGCACTTTTACAATTATGTACTCTATTTTAAGTGTATATATTTTCACACATCACTATTCAATAATAAATTGCTCTATTTACTTACTTGGGAGTGGTTGCATCTCTATCGTGGTCGCATTGGAGATTTTGGTTTTGAGAATTTCTACCCTATGGTACTCGTAGATGGTTCTCCGCCGCACATCTGCCAGATAGAAGATGCTGTAAAGTGGAATGTTTTTTTTTTTGTTTTTTTCCACACCTTAAGCATGGAAGAATGTTATATGAACGGAACATTAAGCCTTAATATTTTATTTTAATACTGTTCAAACATGAAACAGATTACAACCTCTATAAGACTGAAATTTCAGATCAATAAATAATACATTTTCATATAAATCTTACACTCTACAAGTTTACTGATTAGTATTTTCTAAATTTGAATGAAAAAAATCGCAACAATCGACTTATAAATTCGTATCGGGATTAATCGGTATCGAATCGAATCGTGACCTGTGAATCGTGATACGAATCGAATCGCCAGGTACTAGGCAATTCACACCCCTAGTAAATATCATGATAAAGAAAATAGCATAACCACAACCATGAATGTATCGTGCCAGATTATGAGGCTGTATGAAGTCGTACTCACTCGGAATCTGTTCAATCTTGTGAAGCACCACAAAAGCGTCCGACAAGCCGACTTTGACTGGATGATTCTCACTACTGATGTTGATGATGTCAATAGGAATCTATAGAGCAGAAAAAATAGATTGGCAGTTTAAGAAAGCTAAAAAACAAAAGTAAGAGGGCATGACATGAAAATGGCGGCCACCTCTTTGTAGGCGAAGACGATGCGTCCATCGCTGTGCAGAGCAGCTTGGAAGGTGAACGTGCCCGAGTGGACGTTGTCCTGCAGGTGGAGGCGGGTCCACTGCACCACCAGGGAAGAACCTGGCAGTGGCGCCATACAGCATAAGGAATCAACGTGCACGATGGAACACATTTTATAGCTAATACAGAAGAGAGGATTTCAACTATAATTTTTTCCTAAAAATGTGTGCATGAATTATGAATAGAATTTCAACACGAGTAGGGGACGTGAAAATTCAATCATATAAAATGAGACAACCATAAATAATTTTAAAAATGTATTTTAGATATGTTTAGACTTTTTTGTTAAATTACATATTTTAAAATACTCTTAAGTATTGTATGTGAGACTTCTGAACACTAAGAAATAACAATAAGTAATATTTATATATACATTTCCATGTAAAACAGATTCATTCAGTTTTATAAAAATACAACACAAATACAAAATAATTTGGCTTATATTTATGTGTACTTTTCAATTCAATCAGATCAAATCAAATTAAAACTTTGTTCAGATTGTGTAAAATATTTATTTATATTTCAACAGCAAAATACTAAAAACATAACCAATAATGTTTTATCAAAAAAATAAATGTAAAAAAAAAATCAACAGAAAAATACAATGGTAAAATAAATGTTTCAATAAAATTTTGCAATAACATAACTCCACTGATTTTTAAAAGTTGTTTATCATGTAATAATTTTTGTGTAAACGTTATATTTTAATTACTAAATAAATGGAAAAAAAATACAAATATATTTAATTAAAAAGTATTGAAAAATTTCAAATGGAACTGATTTATTGAAAACAAAACAATATAATACGCATTTATTTAAATATGTTTAGTAACACAAATGTCAAATAAAATAAATATATTGAAATAGATTTTATATTAGATCAAAATGAAAAGAATATAGTTTTTTTTAAATTAATTTTCCAAATAAAACAGATCCATTTGAAATAATTTATTTGAATAATAAAAAGATGTTGTCACCATTATCAAAGTAAAAGACGGAGGAGTTGCTGGAGAGGCTGGGGTCAAAGTTGGCCATGAGTGGTGCGATATACTGAGTGGCGGTGAGCAAGCGGTGGATGAGATCTCCTGTATAAATAAAGCCTGCATGGGAAAACAATATACTTCATTGTACTGTTTACAGATGTTGTACCAAATGAAGCAGCCAGTGAGTGTGAATGTACTTGCCTCCGGTTGCCACGGTAACTTCCTTCAACATGTGACCGTAGAATGGGAACTCAAAGGAAAGATTGACTCTCTGGAACAGTACAAAGTGTCATCATGCATAAACATGACGATGACGTGGATGGTGATGATGACGATGATGTCATACCTCAGCCTGGCGGTGCGTGCTGGACAGGAAGCCGCGAGTCTTCCACTCCTTCTTGTTTGCCTGCTCCGTGTTGACCCACGTGTCGGCTGCATCTCCAGGGCCGACGATTTTTGATGTGTAGTAGACGTGATCCACGTTCTGGCCCAAATGCATCAAATTCAAACATTAATAATGGCCGAGTAGCCGGCCTTATTTCAAACGTATTGGTACTCGCGGCGGTGGCCATCTTAAAGGGATATTTCACTTATTTAGCCCATTATTGCAATAAAAAGTTAATATTTTGTCTATAATTAATTTGATACTTTCTTTGTTTTTCACGTACAAATAGTACCTTTATAACCACATATTGCAACTTGCTGTCGGCGGAAAATGACATCACAAGGGCTCAGGTAACCAATCACAGCTCACCTGTTTTCTAGGTTTGGTCATGTGACATTTACAAGCTGAGCTGTGATTGGTTAACTGAGCCCTTGTGATGTCATTTTCAGTCGACAGCAAGTTGCAGAATGTGGTTTTAAAGGTACCAATTGTACCTGAAAAATAATAAAAATATCACATTTATTATAGGCAAATGTTTGATTGCCAAAAATGGCTAAATAAGTAAAGTATGCCTTTAAGATCAGGAAATTAGAAATTAGAGGAATAGACAATTGTGGCTGACAGCGAGGTGCTCTAAAGCAAGTAGTTGAATCATGTTTTGCAGTCTGGTCATATAAGTCGGGGTGGTTAGCCACCATGCTATCAGCTACATGCTATTAGGTTGTGCATCTGCTTGAGCCAATTCATTTGCATTCTGTATGTAATTCTATACGAAATGACTCAACTCGACTTTCTGTTCCACAATTATCAGTGCACTTTTGTGCACTAGCTAAAGTTGGTGTGGGGATCTCACCACAATCTGCGTGGAGTTGTCGTGCCCCTCCTCTAACAGGTCAGCTTCCGAGTTGTCCGGGTGGTGTCGGTCCCTGTAGAGGCCCCTGGGATCCGCAGCCCCAGTGGGGCCGGACGGCCACCTCTTCCCCCTGTTCATCTTCTTGGGGGGTCCGGTTGGGCTTTCCACAACAGTCGATTGTGATAGGCCAAAACCTGAGAGTACAAACACAAGACATTACTGTACTTTGTGTGTTTTACTATGGAAGAGGATTAGGGATTCTGACTTTATTCTAAGCATTCTGGCTAACTTTAAAGTGAGAAGTCTCACTTTATTCGCAGAAATCTCACTTTAACTATTTCACTAGCAGACATTTTAGAAAATTTCAAAATTTTCAATACCCACGCGATATTACGTTCAATAATGATATATAAGCCGGATCTACCAAATGACAGAATAGAATAGAATACTTTTTGCCTCGTCCCGTTCTTTTATAATTGACAGCAGAAAAACGTAGGTTTGCCAAAATACAGCCATTTCTCGCATGGACTTTGAAACTGTGTTTATTTGGTATAAAATGGGGCAATGATGTCATCTACCGGTGGTTAGGCATCAGTAAAGTTGTTTCCAAGTTTGACATTTACAGTGGAGCATAATCAGATTCTTCCCATCTAAATTCTAATTGACAAGTATACTTGTCACCGGGAGTGAACGAGTTAAAGTGAGAATTCTGCTTTAATGTGAGAATTCTGAACTGAATTCTGACGTTATTCTCAGAATTCTGACTTTCTCCCACAATTCATAGCCCTACGTCACACAAAGTCAGAATTCTGAGATTAAAGTCACAATTCTGATTAAACTCTGAGATTCAAGTCAGAAGTGAGAATTCTCACTTTATTCTCAGAATTCTGATTCGCGAGGCACCCATGGGTGCTGCCACTACTGTAGTTGCGGCTTTGTCACATCATGCTAAATCAATGAGCTACTGTTTGTGCATGGCCATACTTGTACTGTGACATGGACGCTTGGACGAAAACAGGATGCAGTATACTGACACATGTTGTATATTGAATTATTTGTATTTAACATAAACATAAACTTGATTCTATTTTGTTTTTCTCAGTCAAATTAACATTGAAGATTGATACAAAGCCTATTGTCACTGTCTAATAAAAAAAACATTTGAATTGAGAAAAATAGTCTATGCTTTTCATACTGTGATTTTGTCACATTATTAAAATTTCAAAACTTTGAGTATTGCAAACAGCCTGCATGATTGATTCATGGGGGCTCCTATTAGCAAAACTTAAAAAATAAATAATTTAAAAAAGATTGGCATTCAACGTTAATTAATTTACATTTGTATTATTTTATTTAGATTTATGCATAAACTAAAGTGATAACGTAAAAGATGGGTATTTTTTTTTATAACAACTATAAATACAATTTTTTTTGTATATTTTTTCACAACTGAAAACAAAAAACTTAAAGCCAGATAAAATGAAGAGTTGTGCATTGTGTATTTTCTACAGTAATCATACTGATTATTGACATTGTAGCATTTTTTAAATGATTTTATTTTATGATTATTAAATGCAAATTATACAAATCATGTCTTTTTTTTTTTTTAATAAAAAATGTTGAGGTTGTGCACTTGTGTGACTTACCAAAAGCAGATCTTGGAGTCACGCAATTGACTAGAAGCTGGAAAAGAATCAGCAGTCCCATAATAACACGATGTGTCTTCATTATTTTCTCCTAAATAAAGACGCTATTTATTTTCCATGTCAGGTTAAGATCCGGTACAAGAACGACAATTTCTCGGCGAGTTGTTTAAAAATGTCAAAACTTCCAAACCTGCGGCAAACAAGCTGGCCGCCACTTTTATCAACCCCAGTGACGATCAAGGCAACGTGAGGTCCACGCTGACTTCAGGGACCGTTGGAATTAGTAATACTCATTCGGCCAAAACTAGACATTTATCTTATATTGTCACAAAACGGTGCCCTATCGCCCCGGTATTTTTTCGGAAAACGTTTAAAAGCCGAATCAACAAATACCAAATTAACGAAGTAAAACCGATGTTCCTGTACGCTTAAAAAGAAAAAAATTACCAAATATGTATGGAGGTAACAACATGCGAGCGTCAACTGTAGTTTTACTTTTAACCACTAGATGGTCTTAGAGGAGTTTTTCCATTTCTGTCATTGTAATCGCCGACAAGTGGTTCTTAAAAGAGAAATGATTTATTCATTTACTTATTTTTCTTTGATGTATTAATATGAGTGTAATGAAATTTGTATATATGTGTGTTACTATTGTGTATTTTTATTTTTCTATTTATTTTTCTATTTATTTTATTTTTTTATACGAGTAGCATTATATTTTCTTTTATTAAAAATGTAATTTATTATAAATAAGTGATAGGATATGAAGAATAAGGGGTAGGACTGGATAAGTTTTCAACTTCTTCCTACTCCCTTGAACATATACATAGATATTTATTGGATGTTTCTTTTATTTTATTTATTTTTTTACTTTTAACTTTATGTGTTTATATAATTATACGTGTATATATGCATATGTTCAATAAACTTCAAACTAAAAGACTGCACTCAATTATGCCTTTAACATAATTTTATATTCCAGAAAAAAAAAGGTAAAAGTTGTATGAAGTTATATATTTTCACAAAAATGGTGTCACGTCAGTGTAAACATTAAAAAAAAAAAAAAAAAAAAAGGGATTGGATTATATTTGAGAAAGTTTTTGCTCGTCTCTCCCTCCCCTTCATATACCGTATATAAAAAAAATAAAATAAAAAATAAATAAAATAAAAAAAAATAAAAATAAAAGTCATTTAGGAAAATCTACACTGGACACTGGACGGAAAGTCTGCTTTCAAGAGCTATATTTTACTAGGAAAGTCAGAAGAAGCTGTATATTTTCAAATAGATTAATTCAGAAAACAAACCTTCAAATTTCAGGAGGCATATTTGAGGAAAAGACAGATTTGTTTTTACAAGAGAAAGTACTCTTGTTGGAAGAAAAGTGCATTGGACAAAAAAGTTGCATGTTTTCAGAAAAAAAAAAATAGAAAAAAGGTGTTTTTCGGGTGAAAATGTAAGTATTTGCTATTGTATATTTTGCAAAAAATGTATTTTCTGACAAATTATGCATATTTTGAAAAAAAAAAGAAGCTTTTTTAATAGGAAAAAGAATAACTGTAAAAGGTTTTGATAGTTATTTCATAAGGTTTACTTTTCAGAAAATTTGTCCATTTTGATAAAAATGTCATACTGTACATAAAAAAAAAAAAAAGTAATTAAAAAAACATGCAATGAGGACATCAAATTTTAGAAAAAAGTTATGATTATACAGGTCATGTCCTGAAGAAAAAAGCTGTACATGTTTTTGTCACCGATATTCTGATCCAGACAAATGTACCTTTCATTGAAGTAGGAATTTAAAATTAAAAGGAAACTGAAGAAACAATAGTGGTCTGCGTGTGTGTGTGTGTATCGGTTAGGTCCCCTTCAGGTTTCCTAAGCACCAACTCCCATGAAAATCTCCCCTTATTGACAACAACGGAGACATCCATGTGGTGAACTCATTTTTTATTGCAAGAACACAAAAGTGGGACTACTTCTACTGGTTGCCTGCAGAGGAACTAAAAGCGCAACAAAACAAGGACACTTGAGTTCCCGGTACGACACAAGCGGAGCTTCAGTCAGTCAGTCAGTTCTCTATGCGCCTTCAGTTTATTTTGTCTGTGTTAGTTTTTTGTATTTTATTTTTATTTTTTTGCATGTGTGCCAAAGCTGTCAAACGCATTTGGCGTTAATCTACCGCTAATTGATGGCACTGCGGAATGACAAAAGCTGCTCTTGATACAGCACAATGCTTGGATGGGCACCTGAGTGTCAAGTCAAATTTCAATATAAACCCTGCTCAACTACATTATCCATCTAACAAACAGAATAATCATTGGACGGTACGCGTCAGATTAAAAATGGTGGGAGAAGAATGATGATTGTAAATGCCCCTGACAGCATCTTCATTTGTGACTGATGAGGTCAATGTGAGGGTGGGGATGTATGTATTGGGGGGAGGGGTGGAGATCAAATCAAAACGCACTCAAACATGAAGGAGTTCCACTTCAAACTGCAGAATGGCGTTGGGTGGGATGACGGGAGGGTAGCCCCTGTTGCCGTACGCATAGTCCGGTGTGCAGGTCAAACGCGCCAGCTGGCCCACGCTCATCTGAAAAACAAAATGGAGGACGTTAAGGGGTAAAGGAGGCAAAAATCAACCATCCATCCATTTCCTGAAGTGCTCATCCCTCACAAGGGTCGCGGTGGTGCTGAACAGGACAGTAGGCGGGGCACACCCTGAACTGGTTACCAGCCAATCGCAGGGCACACAGAGACGAACAACCATCCACGCACACAAGCACACCGAGGGACAATTCAGAGCGCCCAATTAACCTGCCATGCATGTCTTTGGAATGTGGGAGGAGACCGGAGTACCCGGAGAAGACCCACGCAGGCACGGGGAGAACATGCCTCATGTATGTTTACGGAAGACGGACACCCGGAGTTGTTACAATTATTTTTAAAAACATCTCTCTCTGCTCATCAGGCGGGATTGGGCATTTGGTGTTGGTGGTGTGTGCGCTTACATGTGTTACGCTGCGGATGGATGGATTACAATAACGACGTGCATCGTATGTTGTTGGATCACTGGTTGCCTGGGGGGGAATTGCATCTCATGCAATGATAATGAATTCTGGAGCAGCAGCAGTCTTCACTCTATAGCTAAATCGCTTGGTGCTTAAAAAGACTTATGTTATTTTTGGGAGGCAGTTTCCAACGCAAAAAAGCAAGTAGCCCCGTACTTCCTTTACTCTGTAACCGGGGAGGGTCACATAATGACAGGGAATACGAAAAAGTGTGAATGGAAAATTCACGAGGGCGCGCGACCGCAGACGTGAGTCGGATGCTCGCGGGAGCTCCAACCACCCGGCCGGCCGCGGTGGTCCGGAGTTGTGGGGAGGCGGCAGAGACGCTCCCCCCGCCGGTGGCAGCGCGGCCACCTTGGAACCGACACCCGACGGGTACGCAACTCTCCCCGCGTCGCGACATGTCCACAATCCACATTGCCCACGTGCACCTACAAGAATTTGTAAACTACGCGGAGTCGCGGACGAGCAAACGCTGTCGTAAACAGTGCTTGCTACTTTCCAATTCTGTGTTTTATTTAATTGGCTAACTCATTCCAAACTGTTTTTGTCAATAAGTTTATTGAGGAAAAACATTTTCAATTTCTATTGTGGTGTTAAGCGCTGTTCATACACCGTTGGCACTGTAACTAAAGTAACCGAGGCTGTTCATTACCATTTATGTTTACATTTGATGCACTATTTGATTAAAAAAATAATAATAATTCAATTGAAACCTGTTCAGAAAGCTTAATTGGCTTAAGATGTCTGTTTTTTTCTTTCAGGTTTTATATACATTTTAAATATGTTTTAAATTTTACAAAAATGTTCAGAAATGTGAAGATTCCCACTTCCCTGACGACGTCTTCTTGCAGTGCTTCAACTTCCTCAATGGACTTTTGCACTATTCTAGTACTAATGTTTAATATCATTAACTATTAAGTTTAGCAAGTTTTTCCTTGCCCTTTTGTGGTTTGATGAGGGGATGTCGCCCCTTTGAGACTTTTGTGTGATTAAGGGCTATATAAAATATGTAAAAAAAAAAAAAAAAAGAATCGTGATAAAATCAAGATCGTGAATTTATTTTTAAAGAATCGTGATGACATTTTTACCATATCACCCATCCCTACCTGAGACCATAATGAGAATAAGCACTATGGAAAATCTAATTAATAACGGCTATGTATATAGTCTTACAAACACCCACACACCCACATTACTGACCTCATGGGAGTAATTTAATAAAATAGGAAAAAAAAAACACTCACAAACGTTACAATGCATTCTAACACTGTCTATTTTCCTTACCTGAGCTACACCTTCATCCCAGCCACGAATGACCTCACCATTGCCGATCGTAAACTGGAAGGGTTTTCCTCGGTCCCTGGAGGAGTCAAACTTGTCGCCGTTTACCAGTGTGCCTACAACACAATGACAACATTTCAATAAGGCCAAGGTTTACCTATGATAAGACAGGTGTTTGCAGTAGACATCTAATGTCTCCCCAGATTGTATCATATATATTCTCTCACAAATACATTTGGCCACATAAATAAATTTGATGGTTCACTTTTATATAAAATTCAACACAATAAACACTTAGTCCTCTTATACTACTGTCCATTATTACAAGTCAATATGCGCTCTAGTTGTGCATTTGGGGCTGGGGAGCTTTGTAAGGACCATCATCATAACGAGATCATCTTTTAAACTTCAAATATATTTCTATTGAGTTCATATTTGATTTTGAATGAATGAATGAACAATTTATTCAGTTTATTGACAATAAAAAAAAAATTAACACAGTAAAAAATTCCACACATAATCAACTGAAAGGCTGAAGGCAGAAAGAAAAGCTTTTCATTTCTGTGCCTACCCCTTTAACACTACAAAACACAAGAAATAAACATTAATTCAATAATTATAAATTCTGTAACACACCAAATCAAAACAAGAGTCTGGATTTGATTTTATTTTAATTCCATCCCACTTAAAAGAGTAAAGAGTGGAAATTTACTTTGTGCTTCATTTGTGACCTGTTGATGATGCGCTGCTACTGGCGTGTCGTCATTTCATAGACGTTTCATGGAAATCGCAACATCCAGGAGTGATAAAAACGTTACATTGGATTACTGTATTAGAAAAGGCTTTCCGCAGATGTAGCCTATGACGCTTAATTTTAGTCTTTAGAGTAAAATCAGACTGCAATAAAATTTTGTCCCCACTAGCTTAGCCTCGCAGCCGGCACATAGCTCAAAGGGGCGTGTCATATGTACAATATTCCTATCTGTGATTTTCCCCATGTTGCTAAAATGGCGGGCTGGATAAAATTAGCTAGTCATTCATATTACTATATTTAGACTGACGTAATAATAGACAAACGTATCAATTTAGTGGATGACTTAATGCAAATAGAGAGCGATGACAAGATTTATTTAATGTAAATGCAGACTGCCTGAAAGTTAAAAAGACAGAAGAACACACCGCTCTTCGCCATTTAAAATCTGAAGCACTAAAATATTTCAATGAAATACACAAACAATGGAGTAAAATAAATGTAAGATACTGCGACGTAATGTTGACCTAAAGTTGCTAGGCGTAAAACAAAACAAAATAAAAAACGAGTATTTCCTTTCGCAGCAGCGGAGGTGGAGAAAACAATAGGAGCTCACCGACGTAGTGCACGGATACCTTCTCGCCTTTCCGCGGAAACGTCTTGCCTGAAAGGAGAAACTGGCGTTAATAGGGTTTTGTTTTCCATATCTATTATATGATACAAATAGCATGATTTTACCATCTCCTTCCTTTATGGTCTCAACGGTAACACCCATTGTTCGCGAAGTGACTAGGGCCTCTTGACACGCTTTGCCAGGGCGGTGGCCGTGTGGGCTGACGCTTCCGGTGGGTCTGCTCGTTCTCGAACTTCTCGTATGAGCAGCGCCTCCGTGGGCGCATTACTGACATCTGTACTCCGGAGTATGAATTACACTTTGGTGCGTTTGTCCCATTTTTGTCCTGATGCTTGCTGTTTCGTGGCGACTGGCGAGTCGTCAGGGGGAAGCGATACCATCTCTGTAGAAGAATTGGCCAACCAAAACTGGTGCCTTAATCTAAGTTTGTGCCTTGCGAGTGACATTACACATCATGTAGCCTATGTAAATCAGTGTCCAAAGTCTTATCTGCTTAATAACAAGCAATGCAAAACGCCATTGAACGGTTACCATGGGTTACAACGTAGTTCGCATATAGCACATGAAAAAGGTATTACTTTGGCCTTTTAGACTGCCAGCCCAAATCCGAATTTTAGAGCATCCAGATTGAAAGTGGCTATTGTAGTCTGAACAGTTGTACTCCAGCAACATTGTAAATTTGTCATAGGCTATATGCTGATTTAGTGTAGCAAAAACTATTCAGAAGTGACAATACATTTTTACAGGAGCTTCTAGTTACAATATGTTTACTTACACTCGGGACAGCCAAGCCAAGTTGGGGGTTGTGAGGGATCTGACACTATTGATCTGTATATATTACTGGATAGACAGGCCAAGACTTTTGAAGCCGCGAGGCTGCCATATTACTCCTCCCAACATAGTTTCTCTGCATATGATCCTAATGGTATCAAAATTGGAGAACATTTGAGACTTAGTGGAAACAATATGATTCATGATGTTTTAAATGTGCATAAACAAGAAGATTTGACAATTCACAACTTGCCTTAAATACATGTATAAATTATGTGCTTAATTATGTTTACAGCAGGAAGCTTGTAACCTATATTTTATTAAATAATTATATGGAAGCCCATTTCCGCAAGTTAACCCCCCCCCCCACACACACACACACACACACACTGTCAGAGGCCCATTTTCCCCAGTGGGGGATTTTTGAGTGTTTCTTAACCCTGATCCTCGGGTCACACTATCCTGCCTGTTTTCTATGTCTCCCGATTCCAACGCAGGTGAGGATCGTTAACAGGCTTCTCCAGAGCTTGCTGATGAGCTGACATTGGAAACCACCTGCAATGGGAATAGAGAGACATAGAAAACAGGCTAGACGCTGAGGACCGCGGTTGAGAAACACTGCTATAGAAAATGGATGAATGGAAGTAATTTAAAAGATACCAGGGGTTCTCAGATTATACTTTATATACGTAAAAAAAATGTTCCAATTCCGGAAAAAAAAAAGCAAATAAGCTCTACATTAATATGCAACACATCTCTTGACAAATTGTTGACTAACAGATAGATAATATATGGAACATACAAACAAAACAGCTATATCCTTTATCATAAAATGTATTCCTTCTTCTCATTCTTTTACATGTTTGAAATAGACTGCTAAACAGACATAATGGTAATGCTAGGTAGTCAAAGAATCAGTGTCGGTAGTCAAAAAATCAGTGTTGGATGTACTTGGAGAGCCATCGTACAAATTGTTAAAGAAAGACATGCTGGACACACTTGCGCGCCTTGTGACCTGTAAGGAAACAACATATTGTATTATATTGTGGTTCATTGAATTATAACAATTGTATGACTTAAAAATGACTTACTTTTTTTCGGCAGTCAAAGAGGTTATGCATAGATGACCTGCTACAGAAAAACTAAGTATTATTAAAGGGAATGTGTCCCTACATGTCGGTCTGATTAATACTGCGCTTATGGAATATAAATAAAGCTGAAAAATGCATCCAATTTTATCCATTTCTTGAGGTGGCTTCAGAAAACAGGTTAGCTGTGATTGGTCGTTACCTGAGCCCTGAGCAACTGTGATTTAATTTTCAGTCGACAGCAAGTGGCAAAATGGCTGCCCCGAGATGGATAAAAACGTGTGGATTTTGCTGCTTAATTCATACTCCAAAAACACAATATTAATCAGAATGCAATTCAATAATGGGTGCACATACATCATATTAAGAACATTTTGGGGATGATTTCCCATTTAAGATACCAAGTATGTATATTTGTATGCATAAATATTTGCATCTTCTGGAATATGTCATACTTTGCACAGTGCTTCCAGTTCGATCTAATGAGGACGATGACACCCACATGTTGCCAGGTGTACAATAATTATCGTATTTGTACGATAATTTGACCCTCTGTACGATGTACGATCAATAATCCCAAAAAATGGCAAATGTACGATAATTTGATCATTTTGGATTATTGGCGGCAAAACTGAAACTGCCATAGTTTTTTTTGCGAACCCTGAAGGTATCTGTTCTCATGTGACATAATAACGGCCAATCGCGCGTTGCTGAGCATGAAAAACGAAAGACGTCCATGCATTGTTTGGCTGAATGGTAAGTGCCTGCCCCCAGGAGACGCTCCCAAACAGGAAATCGTGCAAGATCAAACCACCTATCCAGTAATATATACAGATCAGTGCCGTTAACCCACAACGGTGAGCACTTTTAACTCTTTTACTGCCACACGTTATCATTCACGTCATCCTTGAAAACGTTCTATTTCATCAGATTTCGGCATCTTTCATTGCAATTTGATACACGGGCAGCCCATTGAAGAGATACAATGCTGCCATCTGGTGGCCATAGTTAGTGAGTGTTTTTGATTCCACAACCCATTGACCAGGCAGCGCTACACTTAGATGTTGCACTGCCCATTGATTTAAAACAAAAAACAAAAAAACAAAAAAACGTAGTTGACGTCATTTAACGTTTATGGCGGCATACATTGTGATTTTATTAATCGGGATTAAACGTTTTTGGCAGTCAAAGAGCTAAACACAAGAACGACTGTATTTGACTGTCGCGAATCAGTGTATTTTGGTTACGACGGGTGTACGATAATTTCCATCAAAATACGATAATTTTGAGTCTATGGTACGATAATCCTATATTTCCCACCTGGCAACGCTGATGACGACGACTCCAGCAAGGAGAATCAGACCCACGGCCAGGCCCACAATCAGCATACCTGCACAAAGTACAATATTCAAAATAAGGGGTTTGGCATCACAATTTGCGGCTTACAATTGGATCTTGTGCCCCATTAAAACACAATCCGATAAAAGAATGTAGACTTGTTGAAAAAACGTGGCACACAGTCTATTTGCCGTATGCTTGTTAAAACAAATGGGTTTCTGGAGAAATGCAGTGACTACGGTTCTACTTTATTCAACGATTTAACAATCTACTCACGTTATTTTTTGATCAGTTTTCAATTCATTCACAAATCCATCAACTTCCTCATCTTCTGTATCCAAATTGAACAGCTGAGCAATTTCTCCTTCCAACATGCCAGGTTCCCGCTCGTCATTATCGGAGTCAGCCTCGTTGCCGTGTGGCTATTTAGCAATGATGGCGGCTTTTGCGAGCCCATGCGTCCACAATCTATTCACATACGGTGGCGTACTCGCCCAACGCTGTCTCCCAGTTTGGTGAAAGTGTGTTCGCCGTCTCTCATCCAGCGCGCAACGACTACTCGGAACTTAATTTGCCAAGTTTACACCAATGTCCAGCAGTTGGAGACTTGGAGTTCCTTCGTTAATCCTCCCAGAATGATGACAAACTGCCCCCAGGAATACACCGCGGGTGAGCGTTATGTATCCGCTCCGCTCCATCTTGTTGCTCGGCACACATGTCAATTTTGAGTTGTTTTTCTTGCTTCTTCCACCTTCTCTCGTGCCTCCATGTACAAATGAGTAACTGATTGCAGTTATCCCAAACGCCGGGGTAGACGAAATGAACTGCAGGAGACAGGAGGTCACACTGCAGCTTGGTGTTTTATTTGACCTTTTTTTTTATTCACGTTATTCACGTTCTTGTTTAATCTCCATATTCGAGTACATACAGTACAGTACAGTTCTTCCTGCATTTTCGCTCCAGTACACGTCATACGCAGTCATTCACAGTGGCTTGAGGAAGCAGCCAACCAAGAATGTGTGCCCACCAATCAAAAGCCCAGATTCTTGACTTGAAGTTTAACGTTTTCACTTCAGAACTGCACACAAAAGGCGCACTTTTTTTTTTCTGCTGCTGGATCAAAAGAGTGGCGGGTCGGATTGAAGGAGCGGCGCTACGCCGCTGCTGAATGAATACAACGGAAACACTGATAACTCGAGTTCTAGCGGCTTTGACGTGGATTGGTTTGTTACAAACATCAGACCTGCAGCTGTGATACAAACTAGTGTTGTTCAGATACCGATACTAGTATCGGCAGAGGTGCCGATACTGCATTAAAACAGTGGTATCGGTATCAGTGACTACTCACAAGTAACATGCCGATACCATTAATTCCAAAGCTAATGTAGGATTTTTTGATGCAGCATCTTGTGTCTTGCCGGTGCACGACATTCACTGATATGTGACATGTTCACTGCATGCCGATCTAAGATATCCTATTGGCCCTTAATGCTCTGAACCAATAGCAGGACAGCTTTTTCATGTTGAGGAAAAAAAGCCTTAAGTATTGGTATGGTATCAGTATCGGCCGATACTGCAAAGCTGGGTATCGGTATCGGGGGCCAAAAAATGGTATCGGAAAAACACTAATACAAACCACGCCTCATTTTATAATCGGGGGCTTCAACAGACAGACCACGCGTGACTCCCTATTCAACAGGGCCCCACTCAGAGTGTAGGCTCTATGTATAGATGTCAACAATCACAATTTGCCTAAAATGCACGTGTATTGCTTCCTTTTTCAAAATAATTGTCCAAATTACTGCCCATTCGTGCACACCACTAATAAATATATACCTGGTTGATCAACAGCAGGCTCAACGGTGGGATTGGTGTGGCAGGGTCCATGGAATATGGTGATGTCGTCGAGAGCAACATCCCCACCTGCGATTTCCCCCCTCTGATACACGAACACAAACTGGGACACAAAACAACACAATGATTTTAGTAGAACATGACTCAACGCTTTCTGTTGTATGTGAATTCAATGACTGTTTCCCTAGGAGCATCTGTGCAAGATGAAGATCGGGTTGGCGCACACTGCGCGATTCTTCCAAACCCGACTTCTCGTGCGGCCCTGTTTTGGGTTCTGAGGTGCCACAGTCCACATACAATACGTTGCCCTGTAGCACTTTTCTTAATCCATAAAAAAAGGTAAGAGTGTCTGTCAAGGAAAATGCGGGTTGCTATAGAACGAGGGCATGGGCGAGAATAAAGAAGAAATTGTGGATACTGTATATTAAAATTCGGGCCTCACTAACATTCACTTGAAAGTCAAGGGCGTGGTATGTACCACATCTTTAGCACCTTATACTTACACCTTTACTGTACATTGCTTTGTTTATACTATATTTCCATGGCTTATTGTAGCGGCAGCCAGCTGTGTCTGTGTCAAAATCCACAAAATATATTTTTAGGGTGTGTGAAAGCTTCTGTGCATTTTGAATGGCTGCAATTTATGATGTTACCACATTGTGCAATTGTTATTAAATTTTTGAATATCTGCAAATCAGAAGCCTAGTGAGCAGAAGCTCTTGAAAACAGTTGCCCCACAACGTTGTGTTGGGGGGGTGACACACACACAACCCCCCCCCCCCAAAAAAAAAAACAACAACAACAAAAACACACAACTATTAGTCTTCAACTCATGCTCAAATTTATATTGCAATACAGTTGTGCCTTGGGACACGAGTTTAATGGGTTCCGTGACCATGCTTGGAAATAATTTTACCCCAGTGAAAATAATGGCAGTAATCTAGACTCTCCCCCATAAAAACAAGACAAAAAAAGTGTGTTTTTAAATAAAAAAAACAACAACAACAATGCTATAATATTGTACATTACCCCCCAGACCACCACGCCCAAAAAAAAAGAAATACTGTAAGAAATAGTAATTTCTGCTATGTTTTTTTTTTTTGCCTCAATTAACTTCTGATTATCACGGCTTGGCCACATGGGGGCAATATGATATGTGTAAAGATGTATACAGTACATGGAGACAATGGTGAACACTCAACAGTTATACTAATAATATTTAGTAGAGGATTAGGAAAACGTTACCGAGTATTGTTACTTTCAGGGTTGCACATTAAAATTTTGACTGTTCTCCCATGAGCATCAGAGGTGGTTGTATGGTGCTCAGTTTTCCCCAACACACCAATTTCACGAGTGAACTTACAGATTTACAGCACATCAGAGCAACGTTTATCGTTAATAAAACCTTTTTCTGATTTCTTTCCCCCCTCCGGTTTTTATTTCTTAATTAGAACAACTACAATATTTTTTTATATTATATAGATTTATGTATTATTATTATTATTATTATTATTATTATTATTATTATAACAGGGCTACAAAATGTCAAAAATATTAAAACAATCCAATATAATGTTTTATAAAAATACAAATTCACATTTAACACACTTCAGTTGTACAGCCTGCCCCGTTCTAAAAATTAATTGCCACCTCTGACTTGCATTATGCCTGTGATCAACTAGCTTGCTTAGCAAAAGTCTCTAAGGCAACGGTCCAGATCTCTTTTTGAGCCATGGACCGCTTTCACGTAAAGACGTATTCTGACGGACTGTCGTGACGCAGCGACACAGAGATAACGGTCTCGCTTGCGGCCCTTCTGCGGAGCCAGCCGAGTCAAGCCAGCTGCTCCAGCGGTAGTTCATAGGCTACTATGCAGCGAAACAAGTAATACTGTACATGAATGTCAATGCCTTACTTAGCGTTGGTTTTTGGCCTTCAGTAGCAATCATGGCAGCTGATTTGACTTTGAATTGAGGCTGGTCTGACAGACAAAATTGAACATGAGCACAATATTCAATTCTGAACGCCCATGAGTACCCCTGGGTTGTATTATCTGCCTACATGTGTTGCTCCACTGTTTGTGTTCAAATAATCGTAAAAGGTAACACCACTATCACACCGATGCTATTCATTAGTCTGTGGCATTTTGAATTTTGTTACCATTAAGTTAACGATTACACAAGAAATTTTATTTCACAATAAAACTTCAACTCAAAGTGGCAATGTGGCATAAACAACTAGAAGCCACATTTTGAAGAATTGCTCACTATCTGCCAATTTGCTGTGAGTTGTGTTCATCGCAAAAAAAAAATCGTAAGTCAGGTCAGTCGGATCTCTGGGCACCAGTGTAAATTTTTTTAAACCATATTTTTAACAGTAAAACAAGTAATATGTATATATATATTTAAAAAAAAAAAAAAAAGTAAAAACAAAGGGGCGGCACGGTGTATGAGTGGTTAGCACGTCCGCCTCCCAGTTCTGAGGACTCCGGTTCAAGTCCAGGCTCTGGCCTTCCTGGGTGGAGTTTGCATGTTCTCCCCGTGACCGCGTGGGTCTTCTCCGTTGTACTCCGGTCTCCTCCCACATTCCAAAGACATGCATGGCAGGTTAATTGGGTGCTCCGAATTGTCCCTAAGTGTGCTTGTGAGTGTGAGTGGTTGTTCGTCTCTGTGTGCCCTGTGATTGGCTGGCAACCAGTCCAGGGTGTCCCCTGCCTACTGCCCAGAGCCAGCTGAGATAGGCGCCAGCACCTCCCGCGAACCTTTTGAGGAATAAGCGGTCAAGAAAACGGATGGATGGAGGGTAAAAACAAAGATAGTCCCACATGTAAACTCAAACCATTCAGTGTCTTTCAAACCGCCTCAGTGTGTGTGTGATGTACCAGTGAAGTGTTACAAAATAAATAAATAAATAAATAAATGGTCAAATTATTACCCAGAATGCATCGTTGTGCTCAACAAACAAACTGCCCTTGTGCCACTTGTCTCCCTTGTTTCCAATCTCGACCCACTTCTGCTCACCCACCTTGTTACCACTCTCATGTGTTTTCCTATAAAACAGCAATTCAAATCCATCACAAATAAATGAAATATACAGTCATAATCAAGGCTGATGCTTTTCTGAATGGAATGGATTGTAATACCTGTCATTAACATAGACTCGAAGGACTCCAACATCAGGACCAAACATGTGATACCAGAATGTAAGACAGTGCCCTCTGGTGGCCGGTTGGAGCACGTCACTAATTAGGTAGGAGGCGTGGCCCCACTCTCCCACTGAGCTATCCACATAGAGATAGTAGCCTGAAGGAAGGAAGTGAACTTATTACCCCCTGCTGTGTAAAATGCACCTACAAAGTTCCCATGTGACCAACCGTGGGTCATGTTTGTGGTGTGATCCACGTTGGGCCCCGTGCTGGGGTTGGAGGTGGCTCCCCTGCCGCGGAGCCAGTCGCCCTGGTCCACTCCTCCGCCGACGTTGCTCCAGCTGCACATGTTGAGCTCAAAGTCGCAGGTGTCGTGTGGGGGGCACTTGGCATCCAACAAGTGGACGTCATCAAAGGCCATGTCGCCCTCCTGGGTGGGCCCGACCTTTACGCCCTCAACCACAAGCTGATACGTAAACAAGAACACTAAACTCAATCTTCTGAGTCCACCTGATCACTGTGAGTTAGCTAACTGTGGTTACAGAGTGTTTCAAATTAGTCGAACCATATAAGCAATGTTTCAGGGGGGTCAGCTAACTTAAAGTCAGAAAAACCAATACAACAGAATCATCTGGAAATGTAGTTTCCAGTTCGTATGCTAATTTGAATTGGTGAACTGATACAACTGAATCCACTTAGTCTTCAAACAAATAGTGAGTCTTCCAGCCAGTCTGCTAGCATAACAAGTAGGGATGGGCGAGTACCGATACCAGGTATCGGTATTGGGATGATATCAGCCTTTTTTTAAGTACTCGAGTACTCATGACGCAGACGAGTACAAGCGACTGATGGCAGAGGGGGAAGACGTTAAGTGGATCCTCCTTGCCTGTAACTGGCGCTAGCTTGCAGCAGTTTTTCACCAAAACTTCACCGGTTTGGAAATACTTCAAAATTGTGAATCTTAAACTAAAAGAGCATTTTTGTGTTTTATTTTGAGCGTTAAGACTATTGAAGAGTGACTGTGCTGTTTTTTTTGTCAGAATTAAAGGAAATATATTTGTTTAAAAATATCTTTTAGTGATTTTTTTTATTTGCCAAAATGAACTACTGGTATTGGCAGTTGGTATCGGTATCGGTGAGTACTGAGGGTCTGCGTATCGGTATCGGTCTGAAAAAAAGTGGTATCGAACATCCCTAATAACAAGGAAACAATGTGAGTATGAGGTGATTCCAGTGAGTTCATTACCTCATGTCTTTGAACACATACAACACAATCATCAGAGTCACGCAGAACTTAGATGAACAATTTGAAGTTCAACGCAAATATTGTGGAAAAATATGCCTGTATGTTGGATGTGACTCACCCTGTACGGTTGAAGCCGAGGCAGAAGCGCAGCCTGGGCGAACCTCCACATGCTGCGTTGGTCTCCTACCTGGGAGAAAATCAGATCTCGTACCCCGTCTTCGCTCTGCTGATAAACGTTCAGCGTGCCAACACTTCTGCCGTACATGTGGTACCACAGCTGGACACAAGCTCCTTTTCCTACAAGAGGAAAAAATAAATTGTTGGCTGGAATTCCAGCCCCTCGGTTTTGAGTCAAGAGTGATGGACTCACCTGGGGGGTAGACAGGTGACAACATAGCGGCAGTCTGACCAGGGATGTCCTGACTGGAGGAGGGCAGGTAATAGTAGTGGCCCACGGGCGTGTTGGTGGTGTGGTCGCTGTCAGGGCCTGTGTTGCTGTTCGGGGTTGCGCCTGAGTGTCGGGTCCAGTCAGCGTCATCGTCACTCTGCTGTTGCCAGTTGCAGCTTCCCTCCTCGAAATCACACACATCTACAAAAGACATTTACATGTTCTTATATACATATATATATATATATATATATATATACATATATATACATATATATATATATATATATATATAAGTGTGTGTGTGTGTGTGTGTGTGTGTGTGTGTACTTATAATATTTTGGGATTTTTCATGTTTGTTTATATTTTGTTTTGACTTTTGTTTTTTTTATTCAATTATTTTTAATGTTTTTAGAGCTGGTTTGTTAGTTTCTATGTTTTTTCTTTCGAAAAAGCTTTGTTTAGTATTTATTAGTTTTAGTCCTAGTTTTATATTTTTTTTTAAATATATATATTAAAGTATTATTTGTGGAATGTGAGGTATTCTCAAACAACTGTTTGACTATCATTCATCTATACGGATGTAAAGCATTAACAAAATAAATGGATTAAAAATGAACACCGAAAGCTATGGATGGCATTAAATGATAAACCCTAATACAAAGGCCATTTTAATTGTGGTTAATTTTATAAACGTACTGCAAGATGAAGTTTCAGTTATTATTTTTAAATGTTTATGGTTTTATTTTGTGAACCAAACTTTTGTTCAATTAGTTTTAGCTATTTAGCTGTTTATTTATTTATTTTTTTTGTTAACTACATTAACATCTGATGCAGTGCAGTTGTAAATCACTGCAAAACTGCAACAATAGGTATGTTGTGTAGTTTCTTCAGTTAACTCAATTTATTAAACGCCCTTTAGAGAAGCAGTAATTGAAAAAACAAAAAACATCCAAAATATTCAAGGAAACCAAAACCATCACCAGAGGCGGGGCATGCTCCAGGGACGAGCGAGATGTCATCGACGGCGATGTCGCCTGCCTCGCCTCCCACACTGGCCTCCACAATCACCTGGTGAACCTGCTGCAGGCTCACGTGACTTTGTGCCGGCCGCCACTCATCCCCTTGGTTCCCTGATTTTTGCCACACCTACAGGAAAGACAGAGGGCTGAGTCACTCCTTGCAATGAGGATGTGAGGAGAGATTTGTGCAACACCACAGTATACACCGAAACTGCACAGAGAACAATTTGCAGCTGTTTTGTAACCCGGCTGTTTCACAACCGTGATAAAAGCATAACGCAGAGAAAGTCTATGGGAGAGTTCTGTATATTTCTCAATCAACACCGCAGTACAGGGAAGTCATACATCCCAACGAATAAAAGATTAAATTTCTCATCTCAATGTACAAATCCTAGAGTCCAATAAATCAAAAGAATCTATTGATTTGGAAATCAATTTCAACCAAATATTAATTTGAATACACTACAAGGACAATATGCTTATTGTTTAAAGTAAAAAAAAAAAGTACTATTCCTTTTTTTTTTTTTTTTTTTTAAATATTTAGTCATTTTGAATTTGATGCCTGCAACACATTCCCAAAAACGTGACAGGGGCATCTTTCCCACTGTGTTCATCTGCCCCACCTCTCCAGCCTAAAAGGAGCAGTGGCTAATATTTAGGAGCAGCAGGCCTCCACTGCAAAATGAATATGGAGGAAACACTGAGTATGAAATATGGACTCATCAGACCACAGCACTCTTTTCCACTTGCGTCAGCCCATCTCAGATGAGCTCGGTCCAAGAGAAGACGGCATTTCTGGGTGTTGATGATATATGGCTTCTGATTTGCATGGTAGCGTTTTAGCTTGCATTTGTAGATGTAGCAACAAACAATGCTCGATTTATACCCGGCCATGACACTCAAATTGACGCATTCCTCAACTTTATTAGCTTTTTTGTTACCCTCGTCTCAGCTTCTTCGAAACATGTTGCAGGCGTCACAATGAAAATCACAGAATATTTGCAAATATTTGTATTGTATTTAACTGATTATATTTCATTGGTATTGGGTTTTGTACATTTGAGATGACTGAGAAATATCCTGAAGTTTTTATGCATGTTTTACACAACATAACGTCCAACTGCATTGGAAATGGGATTTAAAACATCCATTCATTTCCTATAGCATTTGTCCCCAGTGAAAATCCCAGAGAAAATCCATGCAAGCATGAGGAGAACGTGCACATTCTAACCTTGAACTGTGAGGCGGCAATGTAGAAAATATCAAATCCTATATGCATCAATTCCTGTGTGTTTTACCAGCGTTTTCTCCATTGATCCGGCTGCCAGTAGGAACACCCGCAAAGAACCGACGGTGGCTCCAAACATGTGGTACCAGAACATGAGACAGTATCCCTGTTGAACTGCAGGTGGTAGCAGTGGAGACTTGAGCTGGGCAACATTACTCTTTGCACTTGGAAGGGAGCTCTCGATGTAGACGTACTTCCCTGTGGTACAACAATAGCATTGAAGTGCATATGAGATCAACACAGAACAAATTATAGAATTTTATGCCAAATGCCTATATGTGCTGTTTCTGCCATGATACCCAAGGCTGCAAGGTTTTACAGCAGGGGTGGGGAAAGTATGCACGCTCTATTCTTTATGCTCAAAGAACATTTACATTACGAAGACTCCGAGAGTATTTGTTGCATAGGCTTTTGTTTTTTCTTTAATTCAATTAAATAATTGTCTAATCAACTATAATTTCACTATTTTCTTATTAAAATATACAATTTAAAATGTAATTTTTTTGTATTCATATGCAAATCACCTGGTCCCTTTAAAAAAATAGAGGAAAAAAGAAAAGAAAAAAAAGAAATGTGGCCGTTGATCACAAAAGTTTTCCCAACACCATTTTATAGTGTCAAAAAAACCTTTTCCTGTAGTGTGGTCCCCCGCAGGTCCAGTGTTGGGTGTCTCAGTTGGACCCGACCCAGTGAGCCAGTCCAGCTGGTCATCGGCCCCCTGTGTCCAAGCGCAAAGGCCGTCTTCAAAAGTGCAACTGAAAGTGGAGAGGCCTGAGGAGGAGGTGGCAAAAATAGTAAAAAAAAAAAAAAGTCAAGACTCCACTTGTATGTTTTAAAATGAGGACTCCCAAATGTCATTTACCTGGAGGTTGAAAGGATTGGTAGCAGTTGAGAAAGGAGATGTCGTCCACAGCGGCAACGCAAGCATCAGTGGCCGCATCTCTACGAGTGGCATTATTCCAACTACTAAATATAACCTAAAAAAAACAAACAAACAAACAAAAAAAAAGTGATTTATACATGACCTAATTTAAGGCTTGCTTATTTAAATGCATCTTGAAATTCAAAGAGAATATAGATACTGTAAAAAGGTCTCAAAAAACTACATGAAACCAATGTTTTCCAATTATTATATAATTATTATTAGGGATGTTCGATACCACTTTTTTTCAGACCGATACCGATACTCAGACCTTCAGTACTCACCGATACCGATACCAACTGCCGATACCAGTAGTACATTTTGACAAATATAAAAAGTCACTAAAAGATATTTTTCAACAAATATATTTCCTTTAATTTTGACAAAAAAAAACAAAAAAACAGCACAGTCACTCTTCAATAGTCTTAACGCTCAAAATAAAACATAAAAATGCTCTTTTAATTTAAGATTCACAATTCTGAAGTATTTCCAAACCGGTGAAGTTTTGGTGAAAAAATGCTGCAAGCTAGCACCAGTTACAGGCAAGGAGGACTCACTTAACGTCTTCCCCCTCTGCCATCAGTCGCTTGTACTCGTCTGCGTCATGAGTACTCGAGTACTTAAAAAAAGGCTCGTATCGGCCCGATACCGATACCTGGTATCGGTACTCGCCCATCCCTAATTATTATAGACCAGTAGTTTGCATTGATGCTTATTTGATTGCGCCGGTGTAACTTATGTTGTGGGTGATGACGCTTAAATGTGTGCTGTAAATTCGCTAATTCAATATAAACGAGTGCATGCAGTAGTTATGCTTTTCAAAATTTGAATGCAACACAAGGCGGGAGAACAAGCAGTCATGTTTATGGGTTGGGCACCTCAAAAGGTTGCGGCTGAGGCCCCAGGGCCAGAGATTCAGGCGTCCAGTGGCTGACGGTGTTGCGGCTGCGTGACCACAGGATTTCTTCACTTCCACCGGCTTGCCACGTCAGCACTCTGAGCGAGCCAGCACACTCGGCGCTGATGTGGAAGTGAAACCTGCGTGGAGGAACGAACGAAGGAAGGAAGAAGTTGGAGTGTTGGATTTGTGAAGGTAGCTGGTGGGGGGCGTTGAGCAACCCGCCGGGGCGGACGTGTTGACTTGTGTGTCACACCAACATTCAACAACATGGTTGACAGCGAACGTACAGAATCTGGCAGTAGGGCGACGAGGGCGGGAGACGGGGGCTCTGGAGTCGGGCCTCGCTCGGCGCCGACGCCCGACTCGAGTTGACGCTCATGTAGAAGCCTGAGAAGCCACAGAAAAAAACAGTGTCAGCCTCTGACTCAGTGGTCACAAGTTGTCTCTAATTCCCCTCCAGACGAGGCTCCACCTGTGTGAGTGGTGTGATCGGTGGGCGGCCAAGCGCCGCTGCCGGCCTTCTGCCTGCGCCACCTCCTCTGCCCTTCGCCGGGGTCCGTCCAGCCGCACTGGCCCCTCTCGAATGTGCATGGACCTGCAACGTGCAAAGGCCGAACGGGAGCAGGCATGTCGGAAACAAGGCAAGGATGCGCACCTGAGTCATACGCTTTTCGAGAATAACAGCAAACAAAAGACGACAACAACGCAGCTGCTGTTTAGCGTTTGATGAGACGCAGCAGCCGACTGTGATTCACTTTGTTGATGTCTGATAACACACACTGTACTGTCAATCGTTTTTCCTCACTTTTCATCAAGGCCAGCAAAGGCTCGAATTCTTCAAATTATTATTATCCTGAGCGCTTATCCTGTGGGGTCTATCAAAAGTAATTTTGCCCCTTGAATAACTAGATGACACTGTCACTATAGCATTTCATTTCTCAATCCAAACATTCATACACCATTCTCCAAAAGTACTGCAACAGTATTTTTGCACCCGGCTTAAATCCAATAGTGAGTGCATTTTACTGGCTAAAGGGAAGCTAAAAAAAAAGGAATATCTAGGATTGATGTTGCTGGCAGCTTTTGCTCACATTACCAGCATTTCTGGACATTCCCCTCTATTTTCTAATGATGGCAGGTGCCTTGGTAGAGGCCTGTCCCTCGAGTGTGATAATTTTACATCACAAACATGTATAAACCACTCCAAATGTATTGCAACAGTGAGGTTAATTCCTTTGTAGTGTAGTGTTAATTTTACATGAATTTAGTCTCAGTTTCAATCACACTTGTTAGTTTTTAATCATAATTAGTCAACCTCATTCCATTTTTATTTAGTCAAATATAAATCTAGCATTTTACTTTATTTTAATCCAAGGAAACATAATTTAATTTGTCTAGTCAACATTTTAGTCTAGTTTTAGGCAGGACAATCATTTTAGCCCTGTATATTTTTTGTTAACAGATTATGAACATTTCGGAACTGAAATTATTTCACATAAAATTTTCTCATCTTTTTGATGAAAAACAATTTCACACAAAATTACAGTACATTAACAAATGGCCACTATGGCTCCATGCTACAAGCTAGTAAATTAGCCAGCATTAGTTAGCGGTCGGATTAACATTATTGTTGGAACGTTATATCCGTTGGATTAATGTTACGTTATAACTATAATTATTATTATTTTTTTTAACCTTTCACCGTGAATCCACCTCCGGTCTATCCCACGTGTTTCTGCTTGTTGCACTCGTGAGTTGCAGATTTGAAAGGGGGTGTGTCACTATGTGTCACATAACAGTGTCACAGTGACAGATTAGCAGACACAGGATTTTATAGTCATATAATTTTCATCTCATTTTTGTTCATGAACTAAAAGATCCATAGATTTTAGTCCAGTTTTTAAGTGTAGTACATTTTCGTCTCATCGTCATTAGTGGATGAAAATGCATACGGATTTAATCTCAGTTATTGTTGATGAGGGTTTTAGTCTAGGCTAGTTTAGAGTAGTCCGGTAAAAAATGTGTTGATTTTTTTATTTTATTTTTTAAAGTTTTCGTTGACAAAATTAATACTATTCCTTTCCTTTTGTTGCTTTTTAAATAATCAATCTCCATAGTTAAACCCAATAGAGCATGCAGATTATTAGCTCAGTAACAGACAGAATTCTTGTATAACCGGTCCAGTTTTAAATATGTGGAAGTCAAATTTGAACTGTTCTTCTTTTGTCTCATGCTCATCTTTTCAGTGTCAAACCCAAATGTTCTCAATCAACATCACAAATAAAACGATTGGCCGCATTATTTCAACACGAAATGAAAGGGAGTGAATGTGCTCGGATGAACAATCAAAGTAACTTCCTGTGTGAAAGTCAACCTCTCATTCATGTTTTGAAACTGTTTTTCAGGATAAAGAAAAAAAAAAGAGCAAACGCATCATGCAACCTACCACAGCCATCCTCATCCTCCCCCTGGGGACAGTCAAGACGGTAGTTGCACTTTAATGTGGAAAGAATGCACATTTTCCCTTCTGAACGCCAACAAAAGAAGTCACCATCCTGTAATGTAACACAAGCACAAATACATTTGCACACAATGCATGCTTTGTCATGTCACAGCCTTTTCGAAGTATCTACCTGACACGGGTTGGTGGGCGGAGAGGAGGTTACAGGTGTGGTCGGGGAGGCTGAAGTGGGCGACGTGTCAGGCAGTGGGCTGTTGTCGGGGTCGAAGGCACACTCCTTGGAGAAGGTCACGTCATCTAGTGCAACGTGCCCTCTGACACCAGCGCCTCGCTCATACCTGAAAACCACCTGAGGAAGAAACATCCCATTTGTTTATTGTTTTTTCTATATTTAATCCTTTATTAAGTAGCCCTGAAAGTAACTAGATTTTTCCACACTAAGTTCTATTTCCAGGTCGTCAAAACATTCCTCATTGCCATCAATGGCATCAGGGGAAAAAAAGCACACAAACTACAGCATTGCCTTGCGAGTTTAATTTGCTTTGTGAGCACGCTTGGAACTCAAAACACTATTACAGTACTTTTTATATCAAATCATTTTCCCACTTGAATTAAGGGGAATGCCTTTAATCCCTTCAAGTTGGTGTATGTACATAAATTGTTAGCTGATTGTTAGGGATGCAACGATATCCAAACATCACGATACGATATTATCACGATATGAAGTTGACGATATGATAATTATCACGATATTGTGAGGGGGGTTGGCGATATTTAAAAAAGATCACAATATTTTAAAAAAGAGCTCATACTAAAAAAAAAACAAAAAAAAAAACAAAACAATATTATGCTTTTGTACATAACAGCAATGCACATAAACCACCTACAATCTCTAATAACAATATTGAGGCACTTACTTGCTAATGCAAGCACACATTGATCGCTTCAGAGGGTGCTAGAACTGCACAAATGGAAATCAACCTGACTTTTTTAACAAATGTGTTCCTTTTAAATATTGTGAACATGACGACGACGATATTGTGGCAGTTTTAATATCACGATATCACAATATTGCCCTTAATAAAGCTGCCTGTATCAGTTAACATGGATGAAGCACTTGTTAGGCCAAGAATAAACTGCATTTGTGCAATCTATTATTTTAAAAGACAGGTGACAAGAAGTGAACATGAGTAATGTCAACACTATTATCGCATGTGCTACGGTGCACATTTAGATCAAATTAGATAGCTTCCAGCACACTCACCTTGCACTTGACAGAGGATGAGAAGGTGACATGTGCACTCTGCCAGTTGTAATTGTATGATTGCGTCCTGAGCCACAGTACGGTGTCGTCAGTACCGGAGCGGAACATCCTGGAATGTGCTAAAAGTTTTCCTGTGCTGTCTTGCAGGCTGTAGTAGAAGAATCGGATCTGCATGGACACACATTCATGCACAAGTCACATTATTACTGGATAACTTCGGCTTCCAAACACTGAAAAATGGAAACAGAAAGTTGTGAAATTAGTCTAGGACGTAATTGTACTGATGCCAATACATTTTGCAATGGAAAGTGAATTAATTTGTCATCATAACATTTTTATTAACTGTGCAGACAATGTAACCCCTTAAAATTCAGATGGTCTCTGGCGGGCAAACATTCTTAAAAAATATATATAAACTATGGCGATTCAGGAACAGCTTCAAATTTATTTTTGAATGCAACTTTTTTTTAAAGCATTTTCGGCAAAATTGCTCGTATGATAAGGGGTTAAGTAACTCTTAACCACTGTTAATAAAACAAACAAACAAAAAAAGTAAAACTATGCATCCGTTGAAGACGCACTAGCTAATATACTTTATGCAACAATATATTTGAATTAGCATATGCTTGATAGAATTCACTTGTGTATTCAGTATAAATTAAATTGATAGTTTTACTCCTATTGACCTGAATTGCGAGGCTCTTTTCTGAGTCACAGTAAGTTGCATTGCTGGTTCAATTGTTTTCATCAAATCAAATAATTAAATAAAAAAACAAAAATGCTGGTGGACTTAATCCTTGATACTTGCAAAGTGGAAGTCTCACTTGAGCAAGACTTGCTGACTCTTACTGTACATGATGATTTGGTTCCGATAACTCACATTCATGTGCGGCTGATTCCATAAGTTTACTCAAGTTTCCTGTAATGTTACAAAATGGAACATGAATTCCAACTAAACCCACCGTGCAATTTGAGCTGGGGAGTAAAGTTTTGGAGAGAATCTCCAATATCTGCCCCCTCTCCATGAGATGAGTCTCTGGAGTTATATAGTGACCTGAGAAAATAACATTTGACACATCAAAGAAGAAACATGACCAATGAATGACACAGCAACAAGCCAATTTCATGACTAGCATGTCAACATAACAGGCTTGGTGCATTGCAATTTCTTCAATCACCCGCAGCATTGTTGAGGGTGTGATCCCGGGGGGGTCCATCAGCAGGCCAGGCATCTTGTCCTTTTTGTCGAGTCCATCTGGCTCCGGGTTCGTTCAAATGGCTGTCAGCCCAAGAACACAGACCTTGTTCAAAGCTGCAGCGCTCTGTCACACCTTGTTGCTCTGTAGTTAATCAATCGGGGACAGAAAGTGCTTGAGAACGACAAATATCGAAAGAAAAGTCAACGAAGCAAAAATAGCTGTTATGCACTATGTGTACTTTAATCTCAGCATTGAGACTATATTTGGTATTCGATATATTCGGAGAACGCACAAGTGCGGTTGTGCATATAACCCCGGGTTTTCACCGGTTGCGGTTGCGGTGCGGTTGCGGTGCGGTCAGGCGACGCAAGCAATTAGATTCCATTCATTCGAATGGTGCAGTTTACACCGCTTGCGGGTGCGTTGCGTGTCGACTGCGGAAGGCCTGCGGTGTGCCGCAAGCCTTCCGCAAGGATAGACCTATTTTCTATTTTTGCCGGACGCCGCAGCGGTAGGCCTCCGGCAAATGGCAAGCTAGCACAAAACACATCGAGCGGGACAGGAAGACCGAGGCAGTTTCAAAATAAATTTCCGGTTACCTTTCAGAATAAAACACTCGCCAGCTCCTATTTCGCAAGTTTTCAGCAAAACGTGACGTGGGCGTCGCCGGGCCATGTGCTCATTCACGGTTTAGACACCAGCGAACATGGACGAGGAGAGGTTTATATTGGAGGTGGAAAACCACAAAATAATATATGACACGGCACATCCTTTTTATAAGGACTGTAATGTATTGTGAGTTTGATGTTCGCGATTGCTTGTTGTGCCCGTCTCGCTTGCCGTACTGAGCGGCAGCCGGACGGGGAAGACAGAAATAAAGAGTGGACCCGCACTGACCCGACTCTCGTTATTAATATACTTTACAAGGACAACCAAAAAAAGGATGCTGCATGGAATCTCATAGCAGAAGAAGAAGAAAAGGTTAAATCAAAAGAAGTCCACCTCTCTTTCTGCTTCTCTGTTGAGCACAGACTTTCTGTATGTTTGTCGTTGTGAAATGCCACATGATCGCGCGCGCGCGGTCCCGCGAGACACGTTGGGAAGTGGGCGGCGACGGAGCTGCCGGACCGCAGCTGTGCGGAGCCGGTGTGGATTGACAAAAAAATTGACCCGTCCGGAGCACGCAGTCAAGACGCACCGCACCGCAACCGCACCGCAACCGCATCCAGTGAAAACCCGGGGTAAAACTTCTTGATTTTCATGCCGGTGCAAGCCTTGTTTAGCGTGTTTGGGAATTTAGTAAACGACTTTGCACCATGCTGGGTGTCCCTGGTGCCCCTGATAAATTTCATGGCAGAACGTAGACTAAACTTTATGCTTGCTGGAAGTTGTGGCGCAGGTCGTGTAACCCCAACTTGGTGAATGTGATTGAGATGTAGGTTGACAGATTCGGAGCTCCACATTAATGGATGTCATCATATTTCACTCATTAATCTGACAAGAGCGTGCATGGAACAATCTGAGTCACAGTAGAAATCAATTATTTGGACAAATTATTATCATCCATATTCTGTTTTTAGCTCATTTGCTCCCAAAAACGAATAAATACGTTCTATTAAAAATGTTTTAAGTGTCCCAAAGATGTATTTATATCCATCCATTTTCTTGACCGCTTATTCCTCACAAGGGTCGCGGGGGCTGCTGGCGCCTATCTCAGCTGGCTCTGGGCAGTAGGCGGGGGACACCCTGGACTGGTTGCCAACCAATCGCAGGATGTATTTATATGTTGTTGTTTTTTTTTTTTTTTATGCTAGAGCATACAGAAGGCGTTGATGCAGCCTCTGAACTGAAGAGAACGGTTGAAGCAATGGTAGTTATTCCAAAAACAACCAGCAGGTGGCAGCAGAGTGTAAGAGATCAACCTGATTCATGATGAAACTTCGCTATATTCTAATGCTAATTGCTGCAAAACGGAAACGGATAGAAATATACTTTTTTTCCCGGGTGAAAGAAGGTACTCTCATCTTTCTTTAGATAGGTTCCATATTTTTATAGCAATAGAACACAATATACTGTGGGCCTTGCAAAATCAGTTAAAATCCAATAAAACAGCCAGGATGGAAGGGGGTTGCTTCATTGAAAATGGCTGGGAGTAAATGAGTTAAAAGGGTGGGGTCACATACGGAGATGAACAATCAGGGTGGAATTCAGTCTTCAAGTGCCCACATCACAGACAGCTTTGATCTCCTGCATAGACTCCAACAAATCAGTTTCTGCTTCCGCCATATCAAGCAGCACACACCTCTCGTGTGCCGGTTTAAAGGGAAAATGAGAGGAACCATTTCAATTTGTTGCAAATCAAGACAGTTTGTTCACGCCTACAGCGGCGTACAACTCCTTTTTCTAACTGCAGAAATCTTTGTGCATCTGCAAAAAGGCCAAAACTAGTAGCCCGGCCATACACAGAGTTAACTACAAGCATACCAGACTTGTGCTGGGCACAAATATAGACCGGAGACGTAAGTGTAGTTGTTCTTGTTTACTGGGTTTAGCACAATTTGATGTAAATGCTGTGAATGCAAAATAGTGTTTATTTGATTATGTGATGCTTAATATCACCGAATACACATTTAATATCTTTCAGACTACTGTACACTGGTGCCTTAAGATTCGACTATTATTAGATTTGTGAGAATGCTTGTATCTCAAATCTTTCACATTGAAATTCCAGTAACTTATTCCAGGCTCTATCACAAAAAAAAAAACCAATAAAAAAGGTTTACCACAATTGCTCTCATCACTCCAATCACCGCAGTCATCTGTGAAGTCACACACTCGGTTCTTCTCCACACACACGTTATTATCGCAAGTAAACCTATTGTCTGAGCAACTAGGTTGGGGCTCTGGAAGAAAAAACAAAAATCCAAGAACAGTGACCATCTCACCCCAAAAGTACACCGAGTGTCCGTACCGTCTAATCTATTACCTGGCAGTTTGCAGCTGGTGAAGTTCACGTCATCAACGGCAATGTAGCCTGGCTTGTCGAAAGCGCGGGTGGCTTCGAAGAAGACGGTGAAATCCTGACGCCTTCTACCGAGCGACACCTCGCCGCGCTGCCACAAATCGGCACCGCCACCCGACTGCCACCACAGGACAGTGGTGCGAGAGCTCTCACCGAGCAGCACCTTCAACTCCTCCGTGTCTGCACAGGTTGGAATGATTTTGTTTTTAAACAGGGGAAGACTGAACATTTGGGTTTTTATTTCTTCCAGAACATGGCATGCACTTAAAAGTCTAGGACGGAAGCTGCTGCTGTTAAGATTTGATTTTTGCCTGTGCACCTTACGTTGAGCAGTCGCGTTGTAAACAACACGAAAACCAGAGAGCTGTCTATGGGTTAAAAATAAGCAATTGTGAAGTTTAGAGAAAACTCGCCAATTGGATTAATAATGGTAGCCGACATTGTAACACACCTTCTCCGTACATGTTGTAATAGAAGTGGAGCGTGCAGTCAACGCCGGCCTGTTTCATGGTGGGACTCTGCAAGGCGGCAGGGCTCATGTGATCCCCATTGTTTGGAGTCACCGCCATGTACCAGCCTGGAAAATACAGAATTTGATGTCAGTAAGGCCAGGCTAAACGAGATAGACAGATCTATAGTGCTTGTCCTCAATCAGGTCAATGGTGAGCTACAGCCTAATAAATTCATTAACTCTTTTACTGCCAGATGTTATTAAAGAAAAACTTTGATATGACAGAGGCTTTGATCATTGATGAAAAAAGATACAATGCTTCCATCTGCTGGCAATAGTTTAGAGTGTTTTAGATTCCACAACCCATTGACCAGGCAGCGCTGCACTTAAGACGTTGCACTGAGAATTATTATTTTTTTAATTGTTGACGTTATTTAACGTTTATGGCAATATACGTCGTGATTTTACTGATCGTTATTAAAAGTTTTTGGCGGTCAAAGAGTTAATTGCTTATACACAAACTACCATTTATACTCAAATTCACACCTATTGACAATATAATCACAGGGAAAACCCACACAAGCACACGAAGAACGTGTAACCTCTACATCGAGCTGAGATTCTAACCCAAATCCTAAAATCAGTCCTCACATGCATTTGTCAAAATGCCACAATGTTCAGAAATTACAGCACAACAAAATAGGCATCTCACAAAAAGTTACATTTGGTATTTATTGGTATTTTCCGTTTTACGTAAGACTATGAGGTACCTACCACCCCAATGACAAACCATTGTTCCCCTGAATATTCAATGTTGCACTTATTAGTAGAGACAACAACAGAAGGGCAGTTTGGATGTATGGTCTCACCAAGCAGCGTTCCAAGTGTGTGGTCAACAGACGGTCCAGCGTTCCCAGTGGCGTTCCTTCCTCTTTGCCACTGACCCTGGCCGACGCTAACGTCCTCCCAGTCACACGTGTCGTTTTCAAATGTACAGCCCACAAACGTCGATGTTGTTTCATTCACTGCAAGGACAAATGAAAATGAATTATTTTAAATATATTGAGACGGACTGTAGTAGATAAACACAACTAAGCTAGTACCTTGACAAGAACCGGGTGTCAGACTGATGTCATCGATGGCAATGAAGCCTCCTTTGCTTGTCTGTGCTTCAATCAGCAACTAAACATAATGAGACAGATCATCTGCAGCATTGCGACCAAATTCGATCAGCTATTAAGTCTAACTTTGGGCTACCTGGAAAGGTTTTCGCTGCTCTAAACTTTGAGTGAAGCTCTTCCAACTGTGTCCACTGGTGGCGTTTCTCTGGAAAACCACCTCGTCCTCCGACAGGCCTGAGTGAACGAGCACTCGCAAGATCCCGGACTCGCTGCGTTCAATCCGTTTAGGGAAAACAAGTATACTGTAAGTAATTCTGGGCTTAAAGAAGTCACATTTAAGACTGTTTAAGAGTCAAATGCATGGCCTCTCGTTTAATAAACAAGACCATTAGTGGTGAACGACGTGAATATTATATTCCAATACAGTGATGCCTTGAGTACCTGAGCGCTTGACTATGAAGAGTCATTACAGTCCAGTAACTAGTTTGACAATGTTAAATAACAACCACAAGAATGATAAAATATTCTTACAATGTTTCTCTTTTGGGCGGCACGGTAGTCGAGTGGTTAGCACGTCCGCTTCCCAGTTCTGAGGTCTCCGGTTCGAGTCCAGGCTCGGACCTTCCTGGGTGGAGTTTGCATGTTCTCCCCGTGCCCGCGTGGGTCTTCTCCGGGTACTCCGGTCTCCTCCCACATTCCAAAGACATGCATGGCAGGTTAATTGGGCGCTCCGAATTGTCCCTAGGTGTGCGTGTGAGTGTGGATGGTTGTTCGTCTCTGTGTGCCCTGCGATTGGTTGGCAACCGGTCCGGGGTGTCCCCCGCCTGCTGCCCAGAGCCAGCTGAGATAGGCGCCAGCAGCCCCCGCGACCCTTGTGAGGAATAAGCGGTCAAGAAAATGGATGGATGGATGGATGGATGGATGGATGGATGGATGGATGGATGGATGGATGGATGTTTCTCTTTTTATTATTCCACATGCTGTATATTCTGTATAGGACAGTTGATGACTCTCGGTTGACAATGATGTAATCTCTGTTTGTCTTCTGTGACTGGACGGTGGCATCATTTGAAAAATTTACGGCCAAACATTCAGTTTGCATATTTCATTTTTTTGTGCCATTAAGTGCTATGGTGTTTTAGGACAGAATTAAACCATTTTTGTTAAACGGCTTTAATTGGTCGTTGTGTTCTTTGTGGTATGCCTGCCTTAAAACAGATGGACGGATATACTGTTTGCGCCATTTAGCTGTGCTTCTCAGAATCTAAAAAATATATACATGCCTAAGTTAGGGATGTGCAATTAATTGAAATTCAATTACGATTTCGATTACGAAACATTTTCTTGTTTTGTACAACAACAAAAAATGTCCTACTGCACAGTGCACATGCTGCACTCCAACTTCAAGTTTTTGCCAACATAAATAAATAAATATAAATTATTATAAATTCTGTTTGGGCCATAAGGAACGCACAGAATTATAGTATATCTGTTTTTTTGTTTTTTTTAATTGGTCTTAATATTTTTAAATGCTTAAACATTTTATTGTTTTGTATTAAAAAAAAAATAATTGTTTAAATAATCATGATTTCAATTATTGCCAAAATAATAGTGATTATTATTTTTTCCATAATCAAGCAGCCCTAACCTAAGTACTGTTACTAACCCTGCCTAAAGGCTTTTTTTTTGTTGTTGTACTCACTCACACAAACACGCACACAAACAGACATGGTCTCCCAGACGGGGAAGCGAACCCACGCCAACCGGCACCCAAGGCAAGTCCACTCCTCCACCCAGAGCCCAAGTTGCTGAAAGGCTTATGAACACTACAGATGCTACTTAGAATTAGCATTAAGCTAACAAACTGAAAGGCTAAGAATTGTGGTTGTTTTAAAAACACAAGATGTAACTCTCTTTGTTTTATATTCAGTTTGACAGCAAACATCAACCTGGAGTGGCATTAAACAGCTTGAATCCTTTCTTTGAAGAACTGTTCATTATTTACCAAAGTGGTGCTCATTGTTATTATTTATGTGTTACATACAGTATTAAAAAAAAGTTATGATCAGATAATTCAAATCTAATTATTATGGCTAATTAGTATGGTTTGTTTTTTTTAAATGCTTTTTTTTTTTTGAGTGTGTGAGGGTGGGGGCGGGTGTGCATGTGTGTGTAAGTTTATTTTCTGTGCACTGAACTCTGACCCAGTGTATGTGTTGTTTTGCACAAAGTGAAGCAGGTGATTATGCTCACAGTTTGAGGAAGTCAACGAGGAAACAAGCAAGATAAAGTGCATCCACGGAAATGTCAAAACACCGTTTGGTGTGGGTTTTGTTTTCTGCTGACCTGCTATCCATGTGGTACCATAGGGTGAGGCAGACTGTGGCATCTTTGAGTTGGATCCACTCTGATGCTATGCGAGCCACATTGGTGCTGGTGCGTGGTGATAAGCTCAACAGGAAGAGACCTGAATGCAAACACACAAGCAATTGCTACAGTATTATGACTGAATCCAGCACATTTGATTGGATTGTCAAATACTCCCACACAATAATTTCATTTGGGACAGGGAGGAGATGACCACAGGATGTACAGTAAATCGGGAGTAACTCACCGTAATGGTTAACGTGACGAGAATTAATCATCTGTTGCACATTGTGGGGTTTTCATTACATCAGCGAGCAGATGATTTAAGTCAGACTACCTGAGGCTCAATATTAAACTTCTATATTACGTTTTAAGTACCGTATTTTCCGTACTATAAGGCGCACCTAAAAGCCTTCAATTTTTTCAAAAGCTGACCATGCGCCTTATAATCCAGTGCGCCTTATATATGGATCAATATTGAGTCGCAACAGGTCTCGCTGTCAAGACGCTATCGGTGACCCTGCACGATCGGCAGAAGATCCCGCCATCTTGGATCGCTGGCTAATACTAATACTTTACCGCAGAGAAAATAATAAAACCGCTGTTTATTCATTTTGGGAGTGAATGGAGTTGTCAGAAAGCTGGTTTGTAATCTATTAATAAAGTTTGACTGACCAAGCTGACTGTTTTGTTGACATTCCCTTTAGCGCAGCACAATCTAATGGATGCATAACGTAACCCCAGCCTCTACTGTAGCACCTTATATATGGAAAAAGTTTTAAAATATGTTATTTATTGAAGGTGCACCTTATAATGCGGTGCGCCTTATATATGGACAAAGTTTTAAAATATGTCATTCATTGAAGGTGCGCCTTATAATGCGGTGCGCCTTACAGTGCGGAAAATACGGTACATGCATTAATATTTGTATTTTCTGTAAAGTTACGAAGTTCAGGATTTACGTTAGTCACGAAAATAAAGCCCTTCGTCTGTGTCTCAGTTTGAAGGCATTAGTAAACAAAGTGGGGCTCTACCTTGCGGAGATTCGGTGGTGTGGTCTGCAGGTGGACCCTGGAAGCCCCCATTTGCCAGCACCCACCCGTGTCCATCTTCAGTGAGCCTGTTGAGCCAGTTGCACGGTCCCGATTCAAAGTCACAGTTGGCCGTGGCAGAGCAAGCCCCTTCCGTCACGGAAAAATCGTCTAGTTGGACCGTGGAATTTATGCCTGGCTCGTGGGATGCCCGAAACGCCACCTTGGGAGAGTAGAATGGAGGAAGTACATTTTGTGTTGTGTTCATTCATGCATTTTCTAGAATGTTTGTGCTGAGATGCACAAAGTGTGGTCTAACTATGTGCACATGTGGAGTTTTCTTTCTATTGGTATTCTTTTACTCGTTCAAAGAATTGATTTCTACAGTGATTCAGAGGAATTGATCCAGGGTGCTGTCATGTTTATGAATGAAATAGGATGGCATGCCTCACAGGTCCGCGGAGCTCAAAATCTGTTTGCCTGCACCTCGTACAAATCCACCAAAAATCGCATATCACCACCTTGTCACAACTAAGATGTGATTTTAGCGAGTCTAAAATCTAGTCTACATTTTGTCACCAAATTGCGCTGGTGGTGTGGCATCTACCCAGTGAGGGGTAGAGCGTCTACCAAATTTACAGACATGCTAGACTAGACTAGACTACTGTATTGCTATAAAAGTATTCTAACTCCTATTTAAATTCTCTCCAATGAAACTTAAATCTGCATCCCACTGAGGGGGCAAACATTTGTGAGTGTTTTTGAAGTTAGTGAATGTTTATTTCCTTTCAGGTTTTGTTCAAGGTCAGAACGATCATTTTCTTGAACATGTTCACAATGTCCTTGCGACAAGAAAAAAAACCATGACAGCTGTTGGCGACTGTTTAGTGAATCAACATTCACTACATTAGCAAACACTCAAAAACGTCAGTGGGATAGAGGCTTTACATGATTGTTTTTGGAACGTGGCAAGAATCCAGAATACCCAGAGAAAACTCACAGCACATGCAAAGGGCAGACGTGCCAACCACTACTTCACCGTACTTCCAAAATGTAAGGTCTTACGTTGAACTTTGTTGGCCAGAACACAGTGACTTCTGCCACCTCCCAGTCCAAAGAGGGAGCTCCAGACCGCTGCCAAAGAGCCTCACCCACTTCGCCGCTCCGCACATGGACAGAAAGCATGTTAGATGCTCCAGCAGGCAGCCGATACCTGGTTAAAAATGCGACATGGCCATGCACATATATTTAACTATATTTTTCATCTTCAGACAACAGCAAATCATGGGGCTTTCACACCGCACTTGTATATCGCAGAATTCACCTTGATGTAGAGCGCAGGGAGGATGGGCGTTACTATATTTTGTCACTGGTTGTCAAGCTACCAAACAGGAAGTAGCTAAGTGTCTTTTCCCCCTTATATGGATGTGAATTAGGCTCAATGTAGATTTGTCACCTTCCATAAATGAAAAGCCTTGGCTTTACATTTATGGAAGCGCAGGACAAGTCGACCAATGGCAGCAAAAAAAAAGGGGAATGGTTCTTCTGATTAAACGACACGGCAGGATGTCAGGGAGTTCAGGCTCTAGATATTTGAGAACCACTTTGAGGGTGTATTTTAGGCTTCTTCAAGCTTTTCCCAGCCTGTATCCAAACTATATTACTCTTTTCAGTCTAAAATCTCAATACCACTGAATTTAATTAAAATTTATGTAAGAGCAAAAATAAACAATAAATAGATTTGTTGATGCTGCATTGTACTTTGCTATATGCGGTGTGAAACAGGCCTAAAAGGTGCACTACGGCAACACTGGACTCACCAGAATCGTACACACGTCTCCACAGGTGAACTGAAGTCAGGTGACAACAGTTGAGCGACCACAGGTTGTTCAGAATTTGACATGAATGAAGTCATATAGTAACCTAAAAGAAAGAGTCCATTATGTTTCACTGAACTTGCTGAGTGGAAGTTGTACAATTTGACCCAAAGCGTTATCAGATTGTGTGATTATTGTTTATTGCAGTGACGGACGGCCTTTGCTTGCTCTTTCATGCCATTAATGATTACACTCACCATTCACAGTTCCATAGGTGTGATCCACATTGTCTTTGGTGCCTTTTTCGCGTGCCCAATGACCAATGTGACTGACATCGTTCTCAAAATCGCACCAGTCTGAATCAAATCCGCAGACACCTGAAAAAGACGGAGAACAAAAGGAATACTGGAATATTTCGTGTCTCTGCATGGTTACACCAAGAGGTGTAACGGTACGCCAATAAAGAAGGAGCAAAATGCATCACATAAAAAGAATGTATGTAAAATTGAATGCAATCTAATTTAATTTCAATTGTAAATGCAAACTGCTAACAGTAAATTATACATTCTCCAATAGAAGAAAGATCCTTAAAAAAACAAACAAAATCTTTTTTTGATCCGGAGTTACAATGCAGACATGCCATAAAAACACACATACAGTATTGGTTATTGAGAGGTTGTTTAAATGGCACTGAACGTTTATTAACAATAGTTTTGAGAGTAGGCTATGGACGAAGTGCAAGGCAGTTACAAAGATCGATGCCTTCTTAAAATAATTGCATAAGTCATTTTTCCCCCCAGATTTTTCAGAAAACACAAAAATTGAACCATTTGCATCATGAGGAGATGATTTTTGAAATTATTTTAAGACTGTGACGATATGTTCTTTGTGGGCACTCAGAGTGTACCAAATATTTAGTACCTAGAAATATGGATACAAATACATGACTGTGACATCCCTAATGATTCTGCACTTCGCAATTTGTTGAGAGAAGGCTGAATTCACATACTCTGTTTCTTGCAGGCCCCCTTGCTCACTGTGACATCATCAAGCGCAATAAATCCCTCACTGTTGCTGTTTCTGTGGCCAGTGAACATTACCTATAAAGAGAATAAAAATGTTGTAATTCATTTAATTCATGAACATGGTATGTATGATTATGACAATCCTTGACGAGCGCAGAAGTCCAATAACAGAACACCATTTAGGTTGAGGCGGGGTTAATGGTAAATGGTATGGTACTTCACTTACAGTGTTGGGCATGTTGCCCTAAGAAAATAGTTACAGTTACAAATTACTTACAAAAAGTAAATCACTTAGCAACACAGTTACTGCCTTGTAAAAGTAATTAGTTACTCAGCAAAGTAGCTTAAGTAACTATAATATTTCTCCATTCTATGAGTCGCTGACATTTTAACCAGTGAATCACACCAAAGCAACTGTTGATTGGACAAATTGGCTGGGAGAGAGCGAATTATGGCTTTCCCTGCTGAAGAGGCTGACTCTGCGACCCGACCCTGACTAGACGAAAGAAAATGGATATATGGACAGTCATCTTGGTCAATACATTGTGCACACTTAAAACTCTACCCGCATCATTTCTTCCATGTCGATGGTTACTTGGGCATTGATCCATCCTGGATTCTGAGTCCCTCTGCGAGTCCAAACCAATGCTTTGGAGGATTTCTATTTAAGAAAGTAAATATTTAATCACATATTGCAAGTGTTGCGAAGGCCAAACAGAAGCAACTTACTGTTTCAACCAACAGATCGATGGTGGATACCGACGGTCCAGACATGTAATACCAGAAGCCAATGCAGATTTGCGACGTCAAATGGCTGACGGCAGCAGAGATGCTTGCTCTCATATTGTCACCAAATCCAGATCCATTAACAAGTAAATAAAATCCTTGGAAACAAAAAAAAGAAGGGAAAAAGCCTGATTATTTCAGGTTGATGACATTGGTTGAGCTTTTTTAAATTATATTGAACATTTTAAATCATCACATGATGACATTGGATACTGAATTCACCACAGGACGGTCGGGCCGCTTGAAATTCGCTTATGGTGGTCCATTAAAAACTTGTATGGTCAACTTATTAATAAGCCAATTTGGCAATTTTACTTGCCTTTGCTGTCTATTTACAGCAGCTGCAGTCTGCATTTAAGTGTCTAAATTCTTAATTAAGCAATCAAATACAGCCCTCAGTATCATTTATGACACGTGTTATTAATAGGATCAATCAATTGACATGGCATTCACTTAAAACACTATCTTTCACAAGCAATGCTTATGACATTGCACTGTGATCAAGGAATTGGCCTGAATGTCATTATTTTACGCACAACCGAAAGTCAAGGATTGTTTAAAAAAAAAATAAAAAATAGTGCAACACATTTGACAGGGATTAACAAGGATTAACTCTGATAACGTCATTAAAAAAAATTTATTGCGCCACACAATGTATTCTGGGAACCGCAGATAATCGGTCGACATGACATGTCTGTCACCGTTAAAGCTTGCACAGCGCCATCTGCTCCATGTTCGTTAGTTCTTAAAATTAATTTTATTCTGTATTCTACAGGGTTTCCACTTTCCATATAGTCTGGACACAGCATTGAAAGTACAAATGGCCCTACAAATTTCATAAATAAATGTGATTAAAACATTTTTAACTCATTCACTCTCAGCCATTTTCACTGAAGCAACCCACTTTGCTGTTTTATTGGATTTAGACTGATTTTGCATGGCCAACAGAATATTGTGTTCAATTGCTAGAAAATACCTGCGACCCTTGAGGAACAAGCGGTCAAGAAAATGGATGGATGGATGCTAGAAAATATGGACCTGCCAAAAGAAAGATTAGAGTCTCTTCATTCACCAGAAGGAAAAATATATTTGTATTTGTTTCGGTTTTGCAATTAGCATTAGAATATAGCTAAGTTTCATCAATATTCACATTCCTGGTGAAAATACTGGCAAAAAGAGCTTGTTGGTACATGGTCCTGCCTGATATCTTTTATTCTGCCGCCACCTGTTGGTCATTTTTTTTAATAACGACCATTGCTTTAAGCCACCTCTTCATGTCAGAAGCTGCATCAAAGCATTCTGTATGCTCTTGCATTTAAAAAACAAAACCAAACGTGTAAACACGTTTTTGGGAGAGAAGGACAAAGTATTAAAACGTTTTTACACGTTTTTGGGAATGAATGAGTTAATATATAATCTAGAATATTTTTCTGTTATCTTATTATTACATTATGAATTATTATTTATGTTATGAAGTGGCGTCGTGCTTGTGGTGATGAAGTGTCCTCAAAAACTGCACGTTTGTTCAATCATTGACATTGCATCATCAAAGAAAGAAAAAAGCCATTTTCAATTCTCAAAATTGGTGAATAATTTGTCAATAGTATCACATATATGTGGAGACCAATTAATAGTATAGATTCTTTGTGGGGAAAAAAAATAAATTGACCAAATTCAGCCAGCCACAATTTGGTTCGTTGTGGCCCGATCCAAAAAGGCTTAACAAAGAATGATGTTCACCTTAATTTAGTAATGCAAATGATCAAGTCTTGACTATGATCACAAATAACATTTATTTAATTGAATGCCAAAGCAAAAGAAATGTTGTAGTGGTGAAACATGGGAGAGCCCTCAGAAATGGAAAGAATCAGCAGCATTAAAGCTCTTAAAGATGCTGGATGGTTTTGTGTGTTTGTGAAACACTTCAAACACAAATGTTTTTGTTGTTGTTGTTGTTGTTGTTGTTTTTTTAATAAGTGTTAGCAGTCATGTATACCTTGGTTATTTCCTAGACTGTGATCATACAGAGGTCCATCCCAAGGCGCATGCATATCCAGTCCTCTACTGAGGGTCCAGTTGAAATCGTCATCAACCTCTTGGAGCCAGTTACACAGATCTATGTTAAAAAGATGTGTTTAGATTCAATGGGGTTCCTTGTAGGACTGTGAAGGAGTATAATCAGAATACAATTTGGTCTCAATCAAACAGCATTACTAAGCGGAAAGAAGTGTTTATATTGGATCTCTGTGATAGTGTTACTGAAACCACTCCTATCACCTTGTTCAAAAGTGCAATGCACGCCATAGTCTGGAGGAGCGGTTGTGGTGGTGGCTGGATTCGGGGTGGTGGTGGGGATTATAACATGACAAGACTGGTTTCTTATGATGTGGAGATCATCGAGGGAAAAACTTGAACCCATTGAAGGTTGACTGCTGGCTTGCAATACAATCTGTTTTAAAAGGTTAATAGTTCATGCACGTTACACTGAATTATTCAGGCCTTGACGCTGAACTGACTTACCTGGTGATACCCCAATGCACTGTAATTAACCTTATCTTGGATCCAACCGGAGTTGGTGAGTCCACGTGTAGTCCAAATCTGGCGCAGGCCAGAGGTCTCGTTCACAAATACAGTCAGCGTAACATCTGATGTCTCTGAAATAAAAAATAATAATAATAATAATAATAATCCTCAAAAGAAGCTTTAGATGACCAATTCAATAGGGGTGTAACAGTCCATGATTTCAGTATGGGACATTTGATACAGAATTCAGATATAGCAAGTTCCCCAGAATAAATGACACAAGTGTCAGTGCATTGCACTCTAGCTCAGCACATACTCGGCTTATGGTTAGCAGATATCATGGCTAGCGATTTGCTTTTGCCAGTATGTCAACGTTGTTAACTCACTTGAAACGGCATCACACTAGGACATCAATGCAACGTGAAAAAAGTCAAAGCTATTCAGTAAACAAACACAGTGTCGAGCTCAGGTTCTGGCTTGCAGACGTCATAGCTAGCGACACGATTTCTAACAAAACCTCAAACTTGTTAACTCATTCAAAGCAGCATCGCAAAGATATGAGGGTGGATTAAGCACAGTTCAACCATAATTTGCTGTATAGAATTTTTTTTTTTTAAACACCCCCTTCCAGGATCCTTACATGGAGCCAGAACATTAAAAATGTCATTGTTGTTTTTATAGCAATCACACTATTTAAACTGTCCACATCATGTACCTAAGAAGACGACAAACTACATGTTACAGTTTCTAAAAAAGAAAACAAACTGAATTTTGTTGAACACATTATTTTCTTTACTTTTTTTTTTTTTAATTGTGTTAATAAATGTGTTTCTATTCATGTACCCAAATGAGAAGCACTTTTACACTGAGGATTTTCTCTTTGTGGTTTACTCAATGGTAACCAAACATGACCTTAAAATTAAGGTGCATATTAACGCCTTCTTAAAATAATAGTGTAAGTCATGGATGATTTCGGCAAAAAATATATATATATTTTTTTTTTCTCTTCAAATTAGGCAATTATTTTAAGAGGGTGATGAGATATTGAAGTGTGATTTTTTTTTTGTGTACACAGCTACTCATAAGGCAAACAGAGATATGGTATCATACAATTCCAGATTGGGCTTACTGTTAGATGACCAGCCATCAGCGTGGTGCCAGAACTCAAAACAGGCTTGATCGACAGCCTCCATCCACTCGCTATCCAGTCGAGCCACTTCCTCTCGGTCAGACTTAAATGGCCTGAATAAGACAAAGTGGCCTCAAGCCACAAATAAAACAAGGAGAATCTTTGTCAACAACCCTTTTAAAAAAATATTTATGTATATTCATCAGCAATACAAATAGGCTACTAAGCATTCAGCGACACTTCTGGAAACTTTAGCCCTCTAAAAAAAAAAGTCTTTTCTTTTTAATAGGTCACAGTAAATTCTGTAGAGTCAATTCGACTCTATTTAGATAGGGACCAAATACACTCAGTTTTAGAGTAATAGTTATATGGACTTGGACGAGAGTAAAATAAAGAATTGGGAAAAAAATACAAGTGACTCAAGGTAGGAACAAACTTCAGCTTGGGAGACAGCTGATCTACTCCCTGAGCCACACAGCTCCTGCTTTATGGTAGTATATCGCTCATGTCAGCTGCAGCTGATTCCATGATTGCGTGGAATTTTCCTAACTCCAACAGACCAAAAACGATCTTTGGTCTCTTGGAGAAAAGCAAACAGTAGGAGGGGCATAGCTCAGGCGGTAGTGTGGCAGTCTCCCAAGCTGAAGGTTGTGAGTTCGAACCTCAGCCCTTGAGTGAGTTTTCTTTATTTATTTTTTTTTCAATATTTTTTATTTTACTCTCTTCTTAGTGTAAATCTTAGTTTACAACTGAGTCTATTTGGTCCCTATCTAAATAAAGTCAAAATTGACTCTAATAGAGTCAAATTTACACTACAGAATTTACTGCGGTGGGGCACATGTGACCTCAGGGCTTTTTTGCCATACTAGAATAAAGTTTAATTGCACCTCCACTACATTAGGTTGCAGTGCCTCTCCAATCGTTAGAATATGTGCAGGGAGTATAAACAATGTTAATAAAGTTATTTGGCACATTTATATTTCTATTTTTGTTTTCTTTAATGTTAACAAAGATACAATGTTATGTAGAGTTGTACATAACAATTTTAGAGACACATGATACTACCGGTATTTATAGTTGGGGAGTGCATGTAAAATGTTCTTCCGCTGGCAGGGCGTAACAGAAAAGATTTGAGAAGCACTGTCTTAAGGGTACCTCTGTCTCTTACCAAGAGAGGACATTGTGGTGTGGTCATATTTTGGGACAAATTGGCCCCCGGCGCTTCCAGAGAGCCAGTCCCACTTGACCGTGGACTCTGGCGGCGCGTTGTTCACCCAACCACAAAAGTCCATCTCAAAGTCACAAAAACCTAAACAAACAAAAAAAAACACACACACACACACACATCAATGTAGGCTTATTGTTGTGTAAATTGTTCATTTGCATGTCATCACTAACCTTCTGGAGGACACGCCCCATTCTGAACCGTCATGTCATCAATGGCAATATCTCGTCTCAGCCCATCACCTGCCACTGCTTCAAATACCACCTGTCAGGGCGACAAACACATATTTGGCAAAATTTTGTGGAGTTAGAGAGAAAGAAATCTGATTATTGGTTGAAAAGGAATTGTCCCTTTTGTGAGCAAAGCGGGAGAGTTGAGAGCTGTTTTCAGGTGGCGTGTTCCTGTTCGCTGTAGGCTATAATATATTTGGGCCCGACTATCTGACGTCCTATAAAATTGTCCAATAAGTTTATCATTTGGTCTGTGGTCTATTAAGAGTGGATTTATCCCAGTAATAAATGGGTCAGGGCTGACAATCTTAAATATTAAACATGTTTACAATGAAAAATTTTCATGTGTGTGGGGAAAGCCGACCTCTCCCCTAGTCAGTTGATTATTATTCTTATTTTCTAGCCACTTGTGCAGTATAAACCACTACAACAAATGCACGTGACGATGCCTGATGCATGTGATTGGCTGACAGGTGCCGTGCTTAGTGACATTGCAGTTTTAGCTGATCTAGGACCTGTAGAGTGCAGTTTGCTGTGTTAAGCGCTGACTGCGAAACTTGCAAGCAAGCTAAATTCTCGCAGTATTTGTTCATAAATAGTACGAGAATACATCTTATATTGCTCCCGCTGATATGTTCGCAGCCGATGTATTAAGATCGGCATTTAGAGTGTAGGCAACATGAAGCTGTGACGAAACCAGGAAGTGCCTCTCGCTCTCTCTCTAGTTGCCTTCTTACCTTGCAAGATCGCTACATAACCGTCACACCCAGCGACTCATTTTATTGGCTACGAGCAACTTCCTTGTCACTTGTCAACCTATGGGAGCAGCCGTGGTCCAAAAATGGCAAAGGTGCCATTTTGCTGCATTTCGTGTAAGAATTGAGAATTATTTTACGGGACTTTTGAGGTCCCGCACGGGACATAACAATTTAGCCCAAAATACGGGGCGTCCCGGCTAATACGGGACAGTTGGCAACCCTACTTGTAGGTATTGTGTCTTTGCTTGTGTGTGTGAAATGCAGAGGTGGCAAATCCAGGTCCAGAAAGTAAAACCCTGCCATAGTTTGGCTTTATCCCAAGGTGCTAGCTAGTTAGCCAGCTAGCTAGCTCCCTAATTAGCTTCCATGGTGCTCATTTACCTGCTAGGTAGCTAGCTAGCTAGCTATCAATGGTTAGCCAAACTGTGGCAGGGTTTTTTCTTTCTGGATCTTGTCACGCCGCCACCGGCGTGACGGGCCATGCTTTTATTTTCATAGTCATGTTTCCTGTTTTATTTTGATATTCTGATTCCCTTCTCACCCCAGGTCACTTGCCCTTCCTGCCGCTCCCTAATTACCGGTCCCCGCCCATGATCATCACCACCTGCCACCAATCAAGCCAGACAATAAAAGCCACCCGCATTCTCCCCTCAGTGCCGAAGTGTCAGTTCAGTGCATGAAAGCGTCCTCACAGCCCTTGAATCACAGTCCTTGTTTTATGCCTTGCCTTGCCTTGCCTTGCCTTGCCTTGCCTTGCCTTGCCTTGCCTTGCGCCCTTAGTTTGCCCCTTGTTTTCCTCCCTAGTGGAGCGCTTTCTGTTGTCCCTGTTTTTGAGTGCCCTTTTTGTCTCTCCAGTTTGGAGCTCTTTTTGTTCAGCCTTTTTTCCCTCTTTAAGAGGCGTCTTGAGTTTCGTGTTATTAAAGCTGCAGCCTTGTTGGCCAACTTTACATCTGCGTCTGAGTCCTACCTCCTCTCGTCGTGTCAGATCTTGATTAGCCACCTCAGATAATATGCTATAGAAAGCTGACAAGAGCGTGACACAGAAAATTGTCCTGTCCATTATATAATGTTCCATATGGAAAAATAGTACACTCGTGTACCACATTGAATAAATCTAAATAGTAGTAATACATATACTAACTTAATATCCTCAAATGGACGACTCCCGCAGAAATTGTAATTATCTACGATCTTGCACTGAACCAAAACAGTAGCACCAACCACGGCATGTGGAATCTTAACCCATGTTGTAAACATTTGCAGTATGAAACGTTTCATACTGGCAAATATATATATGGAAATGGCTTCTATTACATTAATCAGCATTCCAGTAGATTGATGTCTGATCGCTCGACAATGTTGAGTGCATCCATTAGCTACGCTCAATCTGCCACAGTTCTTGCTGTTTTGCATTTCTTCATAATGACCTCTTTAAAAAAAATCACGTTTCACTTGACAAATTGCGAAACACTAGCAAAATTATTATTATTATTATCATTATTATTATTTAATGCATTTGGATCAATAAAAGGCTTCTGCCCATCTACAGCTGAGGAAATACAAGCCCAAGGTCACCATTCCTACCTGATAAGGAGTATCCGGGCTAAGTAGAGTGACTCGTCCATGCCTCCAGCGGCTCCCCTGATTGCCACTTCTGCTCCAGAGCTTAACGGGAGTGTCAGCGGTCCGGAGATAAACGTTGAGTTGGCCCACCGCGTTTCCCTCCATGTAGTACCAGAACATTAAGCATTCACCGTGAGCAGGCGTGGACTCCATCAGCGCAGTCTCTATTTGACCTCTGGAACCCGGCGGGTGTCTCCATAACTGAGCACTGAGGTAACACCCTGCACATGTGATTGAGGTGCTGGTTCTGATGCTTCAATTTGCAAAATCTTCTGTAGTGCTGAGGTTCTAACCGTGTTCTGTGCCCAGGGTGTGGTCCGTGTGGGGGCCCGAGGAGTTGGCAGGCTGGAATGTGCCGTTGGTTCGACTCCAGCTGAAGTCTACGGACGGAACGGGCTGCAGGCCGCAGAGGGAGCCCTGGAAGGTGCACTCGCGCTCAGCGGGACATGAGCCATTCTCCATACTTGACACCATGATGTCATCTATGGAGATGGTGCCTTGCTCACCACCCACTACAGCTTCAATGATGAACTGGAGAACCACGAAAAACCTCATCAGCAACAGTCATGTACAAGATGGAAGTACAAATCATGCTTAATTTTCATTGACGCTGTCAGGTAAATCAAATTAGAATGGAATACGGTTTTTAGTCCTGCAGTGTGGAAATTGCTTTGTTTAGAGTAGCAGCAAAGTGGACAACATCAGCATAATGCATACATGGATAAACAATAATAGATACCAAATATACAGCAGTGAATGTAAAATAGCAGCAAGAAAAGTCAACAGTATTGTATGAAGAGGAGCAAAAAATACACATGTATCAAATTGTTGACATAAACAAGGTCTGATAACTGATAAAGTCTAATACATTGATAATAGTAATTTACATACACAAGCGGCATATAAAGAGCACAATTGTAGCTAATTTTATTTTAACATGTAATATTTAACTGGTTAAGAGGGCAACGCAACAATGAAAAAGTCAAATAAACTGGTCAATATTGTAATTGTACAACACGCACAATGCTGGCGTCGAGATTTGCTTACTGATTTTTTTCTATCCAACATTTTACCGAACACATTTTGCATTGACATTGATCGCATGTCTATCACGATACATATTGATAGAGAATTAGCGCCTAGTCCTATACCACCATCAACCAACATTCATTTGCGTCTCCACCTTTCGCAGTGACAGTTTCATTGCATAATTGGCAAATGATTGTATTTTCCTGTAAATCGGACCTTTAGGAGCCAAACCACCTCCACGCGACAGAGGTGGCTCCCATTTTAGTCAGGAAATCCTCACTTGAAGAGAAAATCAAAGTTGCAGTACAGCTCACCTTCTCATAGGGGTGTTAAAAAAAATCGATTCGGCGATGTATTACGATATTCCAATGCACAATTTTCGTATCGATTCAATATGTGACCAAATCGATATTAAAACATCAATTTTTGATGGAAATATTCAACAAAACATAGGGTTAGGGTTCCCACTTTAAAGGGATCGTTCAGATTTTCTAACATGATTCTCAATTTCATCCTCACCTCCCGTGTGTGCGATCAGCACTGACTTCCCCCTGACAGCGTTCTGTGACACGAGTTCTGGTCCGGCGTTGGACGAGAGGAAAATAGTCCAGCAAGCTGGCTGGGGTCTCGGAAATAAAGCGTTTTTCTTCTCAAAACAATTTGTGTTCAAAAGAGTGATACATTTGGATCACAATACTCCTTTTCTGAAAAAAAGTCAGACGCCATTACCGCCGGCACTACTTTTCTGTTTGTTCGTATCACTGCGCGTCGCCCTGTAGAGCGCTAACCGACGCACTGCAGCCAATGTATCGCTCTTTTGAACACAAATTGTTTTTAGAAGAAAAAAACTTTATTTCCGTGACCCCAGCCAGCTTGCTGGACTATTTTCCTCTCGTCCAACACCGGACCAGAACTCGTGTCACAGAACGCTGTCAGGGGTAAGTCATTGATGATCGCACACACTGGAGGTGAGGATGAAATTGAGATTCATGTTAAAAAATCCGAACGTTCTCTTTAAGCATCGAAGAATGTTATATTAATGGAACATTAAGCCTTAATATTTTATTTCAATGCAAACATAAAACAGATTGCAACCCGTTTGTTAAATACAGTGGCTCACAGTTATAAGCCTCAAATTTCAGATAAATACATTTTCACACAATGTACATGTACAAGTTTACTGATTAGTATTTTCTAAATATGAGTAAAAAAAAACAAAAAACAAAACAATAATCAACTTATTGAGTCGTAGCGGGATTAATCGGTATCAAATCAAATCGTGACCTATGAATTGTGATACGGATCGAATTGCCAGGTACTAGGCAATTCACACCCCTACGGCTTTCTCCGATGTTGTTATGCAGTATAGGGCTGCCAAAATTAGTTGACGAGTCACAATTATGTCGATGATCAAAATCGTTATGCTTCACTTATATTGATCAGGTGCACCCCAAGGTTCAATATTATGCCTGCTGTTATACTTCACTGAAATTGGCCCATTATTGTGGCTTGCGAGTGAATGAAAAGGAGGAAAAGAAGAAACCTGTATTGGTTCGTCACTGGAGAAGGTAAGATCAGCAAATCTCCATTTGTTTCCCTGAGTTCCACTCCTTATCCACACAATATCCTCTGCATGACCAGGTCGCCTCACGATGAACATCAACGAACCTGGTGAGAACGATATATAGTTGCAAACCATTTACTATTGTAAGCCAAAAGCATATTCTAGTGAAATGACTTTGAAAGGGAGATGCCTACCAATGCTGTTACCAAAAATGTGGTAACGGAAGCTCACGCAAATGACTCGACCAACAGCAAAGCCGACGAGTCTTGCTGCAGATGAGACATTAAGGCCACTTTTGCTGGATATGAGCATGTAAGTGCCTGTGGGTGAAGGCAGAAAGCGTCCAAATTCAAATCCATGTGACAATCTGAGTAAAGCACATACTGCAGCTAATAATACGAACCGTTGCCTTCGGGGTATCCAAAGCCCCCTCGTACCCGTTGCCAAAGGATGCTGGCTCTGTATTCATGGTACCAGGAACAGGTGTCTTTTTCAAAATGGCAGGAGAGCTGCTGTGACACGTCAGGGATGTCTCCCTCTGCGCATTTGTCGAAGCTGACGTCGTCCAACATTACATCCGTGGATCCACCGAAAGGACAACTGAAGTAAAACTGGAGCTGTTGAATGAGATATTTTTGTGAGATGGTGCCTGTGAGATGCATCTAACAGACTTTAAGGAGACATGAGTTTTTCACTATTTAAAACAGTTCCCAGGTGTCAGTCGATGTCAAATTAATTTGTCAATTTGGGCAATATATTTTCATAGACAGTGTACATGTGCTCATCGTAAAAATTGGTGCATCCTGATTTTCGTGTCAGGGAAAGTCTAATTTACTGTGTTTGGGAATTTGACAGACTATACTACGCCATGACGGGCACTCCGCTGGGCAGCGGGCATTTTGTTTTATATGGCCCCGGCACACCTGATTTGGTGAATGAAGAAGGCTAGACTAAAGACCAGCTCAAAGCAGGTCTAAGTGGCGGTGCTGGTGGTGAAACGTGATTTTGGTGAATTTGATCATGGTGCAAGCAAACAGATTCTGCACTTCGGGTACATACAATATGTGGTGGATGTCATCTTATCTCATTCAGAAATATAACAGCTGCGTGTATTAAATCTTCTCAATCAATGTAGAAATCAATTCATTAAACGCATCATCATTAAAGCTGCATGATACTGGAAAGACATGCCATATGCATTACGCGATGTGCATGTTGAATAGGGGTGTTACAAAAAATCGATTCGGCAAATATCACGATATTACAGCTCACAATTTTCGGATCAATTAAATAGGCACCCGAATCAATTTTTAAACATCCATTTTTGATGGAAAAATATTCAACAAAACGTCTTTCTTCGGGTTAGGATTCACACCTTAAAAATGGAAGAGTGTTATATTAATGGAACATTAAGCCTTAATATTTTATTTCAATGCTGTTCAAACATGAAACAGATCACAACCCGTTTGTTAAATACTGTGGCTCCCAGTTATAAGTTTCCGATAAATAAATAATACATTTTCATACAAATATTAGTGTGCATGTACAAGTTTACTGAATAGTATTTTCTAAATTTTAGGTAAAAATCGCAACAATCGAAATTCTTAATAAATTCTTATCGGGATTAATCGGTATCGAATTGAATCGTGACCTATAAATCGTGATATGAATCGAATCGCCAGGCACGAGGCAATTCACACCCCTAATGTTGAATATTCATATTAAGAATATAGATATTATATTTAACGCCTACCTAAAAAAAGATTATTCTAATTCCATATAAAAGTATAAATTTATTACACATACACAATATTGTATGTGCCATTATTGCAATGCTGATCATTTTTTAAAATACGTTTTTTTTAACTCCTCCAGTGTGTGAATATCTATGTAGTCGGGGAATGGGGGTAGGGGGGGCGTGGGGTCACACACGATTGGAGTGGAAAGGTGATCTGCACAGTGGTGATCTGTAACCACCTTTGCCAACTTTACATCATCCGCAAGTGGAGATTTTCTTGCAGTTCCTTGTGAACATACTTTATGTGCGTCAATTCCCTGCATGGATTCTAACGAGTCGACTGCTGCTGCTTTTACCGTTTGCTTCTCCTGGGCTACATTTAAAGGGAATGAATCCGTGGACCGGGAATCAAGTCAGTTGCGTTCACTCCCATAACGATGCAAATGGACCTTTCTACAAAAATTCAAAAAGAAAGAAAACCACGGTGATGCTAGCATTATGACTTCTCTTCCAGAACTGTTCCCTGATCCAGCAGACTATGAGTAATTAGTACTATATTTTCCTCCAAGTGTAACTATATTTGTTTTCATAAGTATGATTCTGTAGAATAAAGCCAAAAGGATGTTCTATTATGAGTTCTATTTTTTTTTTTTCTGTAACTGTAACGGACTACAGTTAAATTTTTTTATATCCTGAATAGGGGTGTGAATTGCCTAGTACCTGATGATTCGATTCATATCACAGTTCATAGGTCACGATTCGATTCGATACCGATTAATCCCAATACGAATTTACAAGTCGATTGTTGCGATTTGTTTTTTCAATTTAAATTTAGAAAACACTAATCAGTAAACTTGTACAGTGTAAGATTTGTATGAAACTGTATTATTTATTTATCTGAAATTCAGCCTTATACAGGTTGTAATCTGTTTCATGTTTGAGCAGCATTAAAATAAAATATTATGGCTTAATGTTCCATTAAAATAACATTCTTCCATGCTTAAGGTGTGAACCCTAAGACGTTTTGGTGAATATTTTTCCATCAAAAATGGATATTTAAAAATCGATTCGGCCGCCTATTGAATCGATTCGAGAATTGCGCGATGTAATATCGCGATATATTGCCGAATCGACTTTTTTAACACCTCTAATCCTGAATATATAACACTGGTGCATATAGCTTTTTCAATACTGTGCTCATTTTTGTCTCGACAGATTTGCCATTTATCAACAATCAATTTCTGTGCACAATCTAAAAAAAAATGTATCTATTATTATCATACCTTGTACCCTCCGGGCTGATTCCCGATAACATAGCGGACATTCTGCCAGCCGTCCGTTGTACTCTCAGCCTTCAGCAGTTTGTATGTAGTTGTCCCTCGAACCATGATTACAAAAATGGGTGAGTTTGATGTCGGGGAGTTTTCATCATGAATATGGTACCAGAAGCTGAAAATGCATTTTATTTATTGCTTGGCATCATCAGTCATTAAAATGTGTCATTGTAAAGCTGCAGTAGTACCTGAGCTGGCACCCCACAGCTGCCCTTTTGTCAATGGAATATTCCAAAATTGCATTGGATAAAAAATCACAGTCTTCGCCATCAATAAACATGACGTGCCCTGTTGAAAACAAACGACAAGATAGTATAGCCACATATAAAACACTAAAAACAGCTGAATGATAACCGACTTTACCCCACGGGCTCCCTAAGGTATGGTCCTGTCCGGGAACAGAGGTGACATTTGCCCACTGTCTGGTCCAAGCATACGTGCTGTTCCAACCACACAAGTGATCCTCAAAATCACATGAGCCTTAAATGAGGGAAGTTCACATACGATTGTATTGAAGAATTTACCATCTAGTTGAGGATTTCAAATCAGATGAATGTACAAGTCTTACCGCAAAAGAACTCATCTGAGCCATCCTCACAGTCTTTTTGGAAATTGCACACGACTTCAGCGGGAAGGCATTCCCCGTTCATGCACTTAAACTGTCCATCAGGGCATGAGGATGCGGCGACAAAATAGACTGTATTGGATTGTTTTTTAACCACAGAGAGATAACACAGAGCGGATGTAAGCAGACTGTTTTTAAAACCAATTTCCAAGCACTTTAAAGTTTTTTTTTTATTATTATTACAATTAAGATTTTATTTATTACAATCACACAGTTATTACATAATTATTACAATTAAGCTCTATTTTGCTAAATTACAGGTAAATTATTCAAACAGAGCAATTTATTTTTGAAGAGCTCACATTGTCAACAACTGTCTTAAACATTGAAAATGTATCATTAAAATCCAAGCATCATATAACTCCATACTGTATTGTTAGAGAGCCACAGTGTGATCGTGCATTGTATCTAAAATTCTAAAGCTGTGAAAAGCTCAGATTGCCGACCACATTTAAGCATGTTTTAAACATGGAGTTGGAACTGCAGCATTAAAAGTCAAGCATTGTTACAACTACCGGTATATAATAACTATGTAATAACCTGTTATATAAGCGTCCTGGCATGAAAGGTGCCATATAAATATAAGATATTATTATATTGTGATAGTGCATTTGTACATGATGTGAAAAGCTCACATTGTTAATGACATTTAAAGTATGAAAATGCATATTTACAACTCAAGCACTAATGTTCAAATTCAAGCGCTATTTTAACTAATTTAAACCTATTACTTTGGAGCTAAAAGATAATAGTGCCTCCATACTTAATAGGGATGGCTCGATACTACTTTTTCATATCCGATACAATACCAGTAATTCATAAATTCTGTATGGCCCAAAAGGAACTTCTATAATTATAGAGTTTCTATTTTTTTTAATTGGTCTTAATGGGTTTTTTTTTATTGAAAAACAAATTCTTGTTTTGTACCAAAAAATAAATAATTGTTTGAATAATCCTGATTTCAATTATTGCCAAAATAATCGTGATTATTATTTTTTCCATAACTGAACAGCCCTATTTCATGGATTGGATCAGACTGGTTCTAAGACAATCTGATAGCGATCCAGTCATTTTGGCCTGGATTGGACTCGATACCAACCCAGTGGATCGAATGGGACCAACCCTACTACCTAATGCTGCGTTGAATAATTGTGTAAATTTGTAAACTATAGAGATCTTAGCAGAGGTAGGCAACCTCCTAATCGTGGGCAATACATCTTTCTAAAAACCATAAAAAGCTCAGAGAAACTGGCCCTGGAGGTCTCCATAAAAATTTAAATTGCCCCCTGTTATAGATAAACACAAACATAGAAATCTTACCTGTGAGTAGAACAAGCAATCGCCTCATTGTGTGAAGAAACATGACACGGGGTTTAATGCTAAGCGATGGTAAGACATTTACAGCACCGTTATCCAAAGCTAACGCAGAACAGTTTGTGTCTGTATTTGCAGGAGTGCAACTTTTATTACGACCAGCGAGCTATGCGAAGTGAGTCCGAAATGGCAGACCTGCGCGTAAAGTCCAGACTGAGGTAACTGACTGAGCAAAGTTACGGTTCTGTTGCGAGTTTTATGGTCCTCAAGTGCTCAGCTTCACTCTTGGCACTGAAAGAGATCTAGATTACAAGACTTCACATTAAGAAAGACACATTAAGAAAAAAAAGAAAAACATTCGGATTTAAAAAGGACATATTGTGGAAAAAATTATTATGAATCGCTTGTGTACAAATGTGTGTTCTCTAGAGTGCCTGCACACCCAACACGCGTTACATTTAGCAATGAAATCTTTATGAGTTTGTCGCTTATTTCTAAAAATGAGCGAGTCGCGCTCTTAATCCAATTTACATAATCCCGCCCCCTCTCATCTGCTCCATCAATGATTTGGAAACTACAAGGAAGGAATGGTCTGTGCTTAAAGAAAAAAAAATCAATCCTGGACCGCTTTACAATACACTTTGGCTATATTACGCAGGTTTCAGAGTTGATATTGCACATTCAGTTGTAAAGTTCCGTGGCACATCGCCAAAAGCTGCATTGCGACACTGGCTGTCCCAAAGTGCTGCTAACGTTAGAAGAAGAAAACGATTTTGCCATCCAACATAATTAAAATACAATTTGGCCAAGCATATGTCCATTTTCATAATAATATATGCACATTAATGTAAAATATCAGCATATATATCGATTTAAAAGCCACGGCAGCTCACTGAAAAATATCCTGTCTTTAATTGTGTGATAACCCGATGTTAATGTAATTCTATATATTCATGTATATCTAAATAATTCAGGGCACGTACTTTAAGGCCAAAATGGCAACAAAAGTTTACACCAGTGGTGTCCAAGCTACGGCCCGGGGGCCAATTGCGGCCCGCCGTCCATTTTTCAGTGGTCCGCGACATATGCTAAAAATGGCATTTGACTCAGTTCAAATAAAATAAAAACAAAAATGTTTGGAGATGGTCAAAGTAAGAAGGGAGGGTATCGAAAAACACAGGCGCTATTCAAGGTTATTTTAGTCAACTAAAACTAACAAAATAACTAAAAGTAAAATTCAAAAAACAATATTGTTACCGACTTAAAATAAAAACGAAAATGCTTTTTAACTCATTCACTGCCTTTGACAAGTATACTTGTCAATTGTATTTTTTAGAGCGGTGCTAAATGGGGGCGAATCTGAGCATGCTCCACTGTAAATATCAAACTTGGAAACAACTTTACTGATGCCCAACCACCGGTAGATGACATCATTGCCCCATTTTATAGGAAATAAACACAGTTTCAGAGTCCATGGGAGAAATGGCTGTATTTTGGCAAACCTACATTTTTCTGCTTTCAATTATAAAAGAACGGGACGGGACAAAAAGTAGGGAGTCTATTCTGTTATTTGGTAGATTCGGTTTATATATAATTATTGAATGGAATATCACGTGAGTATTGGAAATGTAAAAATTTTCTATAATGACTGGCAGTGAATGAGTTAAAAAACGAAAACTAACTGAAATTACATTTTATGTTTACAAAACTAACTAAACTATAATTATAGGAAAAAAATGTCCTTCGTTTTAATCTTTGGTGTGATTTTTAGTAGATTTATTTTTACATAAACCGGAATAATGACGTTTGAAAGTATGTCACACAGAAGTGATGTCATCTAGCAGCAGTCAATAGAAAAGCACCTTCAGACGACGTTCCTCCCATGGTGTTTTTTTGAAATATTGCGCACAAGTAATACACATTAAAAAATAAAACTAATACTAATACTGAAACTAACTAAAACTAAACATCTATTAAAGAACTAAAACTAATAAAAAGTAACAGAACCACCCTGAAAACTAATAAAAACTGACAAAAATTAAAAATTCCATTAAGCCTACTGCCATATTACAAATAAATGGTTTATATACTGTAGTATTTTTCTAAATATGAAAAAGCACAAATAAATTATTTGTACAATTTTTAGGACTAAACACAATTTCTCTACATAACATTATGTGGCTCTTGCGTCCTTCATTTCTGTATGTGGCCCTCAAAGGAAAAAATTTGGACACTCTTGGTTTACACTTTCAAAAATGTTAAGATAGCTCCTCCAGCCAATACTGTTGTGTGCTGCCCACAATTTTCAGATATTCAACTTGGTTGACAGTTTTCACGTTTCCCAATCACCGACATTTTCATGACCACAATGAATACAGGAGTCTCCATCGCCACTCAACGCTGTTTGCCTTCACATTTCCACACTTTAGACCAGCAAATCATTTCTAAAAATAACAGACCCATATGTGGACTGACCAATAGTATAGATTGGTGAAAAAACATGAAATTGACCAAATTCGGACATAGGTTTTTGTACGACAAGAGAACTTCTTTAATCAGCTTTTTGTGCTCCAAAAAAAACTACTGTTTGTTTCCCTTTAAAAAACAGTTGTCAGCCCTCAATCATGTGTGTCAGGTTTGCACCTTTGCCGGTGATAATCCTGATCAAAGGTTTGCATGTGTTCCTCGGGTCACGTATTGCAAAGTACAATCAAAGGGATCTGTGATAACTGAAAAGAACAAAGAACACACTCTAGCCCACACAAGCAATCAGGAAGAAGTGAGCATGTTTCAGCCCCATCCAACAAACTCAAGAGGGAGGAAGCGAAACTACAAAATGCTACGATAGATGTTCGAGAGCGTTAACTTGTGAATGACCCAAAACAGGATATTATGTTGCTACACTCTTCACGCACACGTGTTCTCCTTATCAGCAACAAAGCAATAATGTCTTTTAAGACTGCTATATATGCAATTGACACAACCATGAACAGTCAACACGCTGTCACTGCAAACGTTATTTTAGAATAAAAACGAACTAAATAAACGAAATTTGAAAAACATTTTCAGTAATGAAACAAAATGACCGAAATGCTTTTAAATAAAACAAAAATGAACTGAAACTGATTTTACATTGACAAAACTGACTAACACTAACAAGGGGAACAACAATGCTTTAATATGGTCACTATGGTAACGCTTATGAATGCTACCATACGAGGGGTGTTTTCAGTAAAACAATATATGTGAAAGTAAACCACATTTTTATGTCACTATATTAGCAGCGGCGTCCCGAAACGTGCCAACAAGTCACCGCAAAACCATTGCTGATTGCTGCATATAATTGTGAATTGTGCGTGTGAATCACCTGTCGCAGTAAATCCATAGTTCAAGTAGGTCTCCTGCGAATGCACCTTTCTTTTTCTTCTTGGTTAAAAGTTCTTGTGTTGTCTCACTTGGCCTTTTCCATGTTGCAAAGAAACTTTCCAAATACTGCATGTCTGTTTTTGTTTTTAACTCTTTGACTGCCAAACGTTATCCAAAAAACCCCAACGGTGCCAGCCGATTTGGAGTATTTTCACTCATCTTTCAAAGCAAACAGAATATTGTGAGCTATGACGATATAAATATGGTGGATACCATATGAAACATTGGATTCCATTCTTTCACGAGAAAAAAAAGTATGTTTCTACCTTATTCCGTTCTTTAGTAATCACCATTTGAGTGACATAAGAGCAAATACCAAAATATTAAAGAGAAAAACGAGCTTTTTGTGAAAAGATACCTTTTTTCACAACAGTGACTTTGACACTACACTAATATTTTTTGTTTAGTGACAAGACAGCACTGCACAAGACGTTGCGCTGCCCATTGAAAGAGAAAAAAAAACGTAAACGTAAATGAACGTTTTTGGCGGCATTCATTAGGATTTTAGAATATGTCATTAAATGTTTTTGGCGGTCAAAGAGTTAAACTTATTTTGCTAACTTTTGGATTTAATATTAGCATTAGGCAACCAAAGATAATAAGCATTAATAAGCATTATTTTTAACTCATCTAATCATCTGATTGTTGGATGATCTGCAGGAATATCCTGCTTTGTTTGTTTCTGTAGAAAAGGCACAGGTGGACAAATGCAAGATAAATCTGAAGCAGCAATTTTGAAGCTTGATTTCATTCATTCATGCTTCCATGTTTTACAAGCCCCCTAAAAACGACATTTAACTGTGCTGTGTCAGTAAATACGGGGCCATTCATATGGGAGGGGATATCCAACAGGAAGTCAGCTGAATCTGTCCAGAGGAAGTTACAAGTTATCCGAGGGAAAAAAAAAAGTCCACGACAGTTCGCTGGGAATAATTCAGCAATCAAAGACCAAGCAAACAATGTTTTCCACTGGTTATGTAAGCTAACCACAATATTGCCCAACAGAAATAACCAGAACAACTCCAAACGATCCACCCAGTAAGCCATTGCAGTGAAGCGCATCAAGTGTATGACTGGATTTGAGTGTATGTGCTTGAAGGTTTGTACAAACACTACTGGACTTCACAATAACTAGTGATATAAGAGCAAAAATAAATCAAATCAAACATATAATTTTTAAGAGCAATACACTTTTTCATGGATTAAAGCAAAAAAATAAAAAATAAAAAAATAAAAATAAAAAATAAAAATAAAAAAAACATTTCATTTCATTTCAGATCATGAATTGCAGCGATACAGACTTGTATGCTAGTCTCGATATTCGCCAGTATTTTTAAGTTCGTGGTGGACATAGTGAATGTTCACAGAGCCCTAGGCAGTGCATGAACAAGCAATTAAATGGTACCAAAAAAAAAATGCACAGAATAGGATACCTGTTCGCCTGCGAAACCATGTATGCCGCCATCTTGGCTAGCGCTGCGTTAGCACTAGCGCTACCTAGCTGATGTGAATATATGACTGGACAGCCAATAGACCAAGACTTTTCAAGCCGCCACATTGCTCCTCCCAAGAAATGTTTCTCGGCAAACGATCTTATACATTTACAGTATCGAAACTGGAGAACATTTGAGGCAATACAGCATGATTTATGAAGTTTTAAGTTTGTGAAACATAAACAAGAGGATTTTAGACATTTTACAACTTGCCTTAAATACATGTATAAATTATATGCTTAATGATGTTTACAGGAGGAAAGTGGAAACATTTTTTTTAATAAAAAAAAATTATAACTATAATTCAACAAAAGATGCCTCTGCCAAATCTAATATTGGGGTCTAAGGAACTGAGCGATAAGAGAAAAAGGGGGTATTCAATGCAGCACATACACTTGTTATTTTCTTGTTAAAATATAGCGAACACTCCGGCACAAACATCCACTGCCATCTTTGCTATGGTCGGGTCCTAATTGGGTTCAGAAGCATTGCGTAGTAACTTCAGCCCTATAAGGCAATACTTTTGCCAACTTCAACAATTCCAAACCCACTGACTTCAACTCTGTGTAATGCTTCCAAACGGTGACTTTTGAGTTCTAAGTCTGACGTGTTTTCATGTTGGTATTGCGTGTCATGGTTCAAGTATCCATAACACAATTTTGAACCACTGGCTTTCCATGACACCGTATGATCAAATGTCATTGCATATGAATGCGGCCGTTTACTGAATCGATAATCATTTGTGAGCGGAAGTTGCTAAATCAATATCGAGGTACTGTAATGCAATGAGTAATTAATATTTTTTCACGCCGCTACTAACCACTATTACAGCATGCTATTTAGTTGCATTTGTCTCCTATTTTTGAGAATTGCTTCACCTTTGTTTTATCTGGAATCATTTTCTGTGAGTGACTATTCCATCGCAAGACAAGAGGACATCCCATAATTCCAAATAATCAGAATAAAAACTGATCCAAGACCCATGTTGGGAAAGACTGCAGGTCCATGGTCTAAATGGACAAAAATCTCCGACAAATTAAAAAAATGAGCATGACAGCAAAATTCAAATAGTGTTGCGATAACTGTATTCAAACGTTAGTCATTACACAATCAAACTGACTTTTATCCGAATTTTTTTGAATCAATGATGAGTGGAGCACTGTACTGAATTGTAACTGATGTGTCATGTTTAGCATAAACGCCTTCCACAGCATTTTTTTTTTTTTTCATCCTTGCACCAGGACAGGAAGTGAATGGAGCCACTTTCTCAATGAAGCTAGTCTAAGAAAAAAAAAAGGAAAAAAAAGGGGTCGGTTCTTCTTAAGAAGTCTTCCTTTTCATGGTCACGCTCACAAGTCCGCTGCTTGCAACATACGGGCCACGTCTGGGGCACTTATCGGAAAAATGAATACCGGAATAACGCTAGCTGCCGTTGTGCTCCTTGTCCCGATGTCTTCATGTTTGCTATTAGATGGTAAAGTATTCATATTACTACACTCTTTTCTCTCTGTGAGCTATCATCTCTTGCAGGTCCAATATGTTGGTGTAGGTTATTCTGAGTGTCAAATGACTTGCCATAAAAAAAAAAAATCCACTTTTTTTTTTTTTTTTTAATCAGCAGGTCAAATGTATGAGTTGATGTCATTTAGACAAATGTTTAATTATAATAATCGCTTATTTTTAAATAAACAGCGACTCAGGAAGCTGAAAAATAACTCGGGGGTATGCTTTATTATTATTATTATTATTATTATTATTATTATTATTAATTAAATCTCTGGTGTAATAACCTTATTTATTGATTGATTGAATTATTTTTTATTTTATTATCTTCTTCTCATTGCTGCTGGACATGTAAATTTCACAGAGGGAGCCATCCCAAAGGGATCAGTAAAGTCAAGTCTAAGTCTAAGTCTTTGGTGAACATGTGTGTTGAATTATAAGAGGTTGCTGTAAATGCATTGTAGGCTATACAACAACAAAAAAGTCTAATCTTAATCATCCTATTGTGCTAATTTCTTAGAACAGCAATAATACAGTATTCCTGGGTCAGTTTTCCCCGAGGCATTTAATTATTTAAGTGTCATAATGGTTTGAGGAGAAAAAGTCACTCATTCTGCATAAAAAAATGCATTTCTTAAAGTAAATGAAATGGAATAATTACATTGTCCTGACCAAACAGCACCTTTCAAACTGAAAAACAGTTTTTAATCATTTCTTTTGAACTTTATAATAGGTCAATTGAAACCGTAACATAGACCTCCAGCATTTGGACATTTATGGTGTTTTGTTGAAAAATCTTCACGAAGTAAATGCATGCCTGTTTTTTTCACTTTCCCATGCAGACTCTCCATTCACGTTGTACAACAAAGCTTTGAGCATGTGTCTACTGAAAAGGTCATCCCGCTGCCTAGACGTGCGTTGGACGAGCGGCAACCGCATCTTTGTCACCTCCACCAAAAAGTGCCTGGGCTCGCAGGGCAAAAGCGTCGGCAGCGAGGTCAGCGTGTACGATTGCGACGATAAGAGCGACCTGCAGAAGTGGGAATGCGTGAACGGGACACTGCTGGCACTAAAAGGCCAAAAACCAGAGTTGTATATTGAACTCAAGTCGGATGGAGGTATTTCGCTTTCTAGGACGACGGGACCTGGCAACAGCTTCACGATTACGGGAACGGCCAACGGCGCCTGCTCGAGAACTCACAGAGGTACAATACGCACGAAGGTCGATTACTGTTGAAAAAAAAATAATACAAATTCTGTTGGTCTTATTTTTGTGTTTTGTTTTTAAATAGATTTTTAAAAATATTTTCAACTTCAGTATTTCAAAGTTTAATATTATATATTTTTTTAATGTGTTCAAGACTTTATTCTGACATTATTATTGCTCTTTTCATCTTTTTAATTACATTTGTATTTGACCACTTTAAAAAAATATATTTCGAAATATTTTTGTCTAAAAAAATGTTTATGCTGCTTTAAATTTTTTATTTGACTGCCTTTAAAGTTAGAATTTTTTTTAAAATTCTTATTGTTTTTATCTTTTTGTTAAATATATTATTTATTTTACGACTTCAGCCATTTTAAACAAAAAATCTCAAACAATTTTCTCAACAAAAAAAAAAAAAACTGACAACAATGCTGGCTATAGGGGCTGGACTCGTGCCTAAAATCCTGATTCACGAATGGTGTTGACATCAGAGAACAAATTTTGACTTGAATTGTAACTTACCCTGCCGTCATGTGCTATGGGAAAAATGGACCTTGCCACTTGAGAATTCCTAACTGAGTTCTGTTCATGTGCTTTTGTTGTTGTAGCAAATAAATAAATAAATAAATACACATGGAAGCTGATGTACTCTTTACTCATAAAACTGAACAGTTAAGGCAAATAATGAGTGGCAAAGGACAGGACATTGAATTGTGTATGCTACCTAATTGTGTATATTCTAAAACAACCTGCTAGCGGACGATAACACCCTCATAAGCGCTAATATGTCTTGTCATTCACGAATCGTTCGGCGTGCTCCGCCATGTTGAAACTTGAATAGTTCTCTCAGCTCGGAAACTCAAAATAAATTCCCAGGGGCGTTCACGTGCAATTTTCTACTCAAGATGTGATATTTATCATAATTTCAATACTACATGAATGCAGCATTAGTATGATCTATTTCACTGGTTCTGAACCTCGAGTACCCCTTTCCAGACTGTTTTCCCATGTCTCCCCAGCCAACACAGCTGACGATCGTTATCAGTCTTCATGCAGAACTTGCTAATTAGCTAACTGTTTGAAACTCCTGTGTTGCTTGTGGGAGACATGGAAAACCGTCTGGATACTCAGGAACCGCGATTCAGAGCTATGATCTAGTTCCCGGAAAAGACATTTTACCTAAACAGTAAATGGAGAAGACGTATGATAATTGTTTCATAAAGCCTGATATTCAATTATTTGAAAATGTATCATAAACAGTAGACACATTGCTGCAGCATTATTCTAACTTCAAAATAGTTCGGTGTAGTTCTTTTCAAAATGGCTTACCTTAAGTAGAATCTCGCATTGCACTGTAGCCAACGGTAGAATCTGGGTGGGTTACTTGGGATACATCTTGAATGCTGGATGGGTTAGCCTGCATGCTATGCTACTTGGTACAGTAGCTAGTTGCGGAGACCAGATATAACATGTATTAGCTATAGAGCAAGCTGTGTGTTTTGCTCCTATAGGTTCATTTCAATAATTGAATTCTTCAGCAATTTTGAAAAGTTATGCAGCTCCAGTACAGTACAAGCCACGGCACAATGTTACTTTACAATCAGGGCCTCAACTTAGAGATCATCACGGAACTCCTCACTCAGAGTGAAGGCAATATACTTGTTTGCTTCATTTTTCGAAATGATCCCGTAGCATTTCATAATGTCTTGAGCAGCTTGGAAAATTGTTGTACTGTAAGTGTTTTGACTTACAACAAAGAAGAAAAGAAAAATTCTCGGGATCAACAGGCACATTTGTTCTTGCTTTAATGTCAAATCACTGGGGAAGATTTGCAGAGTGCCATGAGATCGTTCAGAGCTTCTTTTTTTTTAACTCATTCACTCTCAGCCATTTTCACTGGAGGAACCCACTTCGCTCCTGGCTGTTTTACTGGATTTGGACTGATGTTGCAAGGCCCACAGAATATTGTGTTCTATTGCTAAAAAAAAAAAACAAAAAACAAAAAACAAAAAAACAAAAAAAAAAACATGGAACATATCAAAAGAAAGATTAGAGTCTCTTCTTTCATCAGGAAAGCAATTAGCATTAGAATCTAGCTAAGTTTAAACATTATTCACAAATCTGTTTACTGTGGGGAAAACTTGTTTCAACAGGGCTCTAGTTGATCTCTTATACTCTGCTGCCACCTGCTGGCCGTTTCTGTTTCTGATGATTTGTATTGACTCTATACACATTCTCTTTTAAAAAGTTCCAATTGATGTTCCGACATGGTTAAATGTGGAAGTCAAACCAAAAATGTTCTTTACAATATGTTGTATGTGCCCCCCTAGTCTAAATATGTGTTCTTCAAGAAACTAAAATTGAATATATGTATGTTGTGTCTGTTCTTCGGTTGCAAATAAATGATGAAATTGCACTTTAAAAAAAAAGTTCCATAATATTGTGATCTGAAAATTAACAAGTTACTATTATCCTACTTATACTGTACGTTCAACAATATAACATGTTTAGTGAGACATTTGTGAATTAAATGCACGATCCACAATGTAGGAAATGTCAATTATTACAAGCATTTTGTGAGTAAAGTTTTGAATGTAAAGTTCCTAATGAATTTTGGCAATCTCTTCTTCCCATTGTAGTACTGTACTCCATTGATGGGAATGCGTATGGAAAGCCATGCATGTTCCCCTTCCAGTATAAAGATCGGTGGTTTGGAGACTGTACACCATATGACTCCTCCATTAAGCGCCCCTGGTGTGCCATCGGGACCAAATATGAACATGAGCAGTGGGGATACTGCCCGACAACATGTGAGTTTAATGTACAGTACACTTTGGGTGTTTTTCTTCCCCAGAACAAAGTATACAGCAGTGCTATGAGATACGAGTGATACGAGATCCACCTTAGGAGTTTGTCAAGATATGCTTTGACTTGCGTGCACAAACTTGAGAAACAAACGCTAACATTTTGGTGGCAGTGAAGTTAGTGAACTCAGCTCAGCTCATCTCCCCTCAAAATTTCAGCACTTACCAAATACCAGTTTAAGTTAACTATCAAAGTAATCATCAAACTTAGAGAGTTTTTAAAACTGCCCAAAAATCAGCCCCTCAAACTTAATGCTAACATACAATGGAAAACACCATTGACATTCAATTAACATCACTGTGGCAGTTTTAAAACCCTTAAGCAATGGATGTAGACAGACAAAATCATATAAAAGAAAAAAAAACATAATATTGCAACTTACTGAATCACTGAGAATACTGACAATGTGAATACAGGCAAACAAAGAAGAGCCACTCATTTTATTATATTATACTGCCCCCTAGTGGCCAAGGAACACGAGAAGGTGCATGAGAATAAACTAAAATGAAGCATTAAATCATGATGGTCAAATATTTTACATTCATTTACATTCATTCATTCATTACTTACATTTAATTAATCATGTCATGATTGTTTTGTTTTTGTAAAGCTTATTAAAACACGCTAGTAGATTTTTTTTTTCCTAGAACAGAGTGCTGTAATGCCACTTAATTTCTATTCATTTCATTGGCAAAGGATGATTTGAGATATGAGTGTTTTTAGTTAGAGGAGTGTGGTCACAGAATGAATAATCTATTGTTTTGTGTCAATGCCCAGCTACAGAATACTGGAAGAAGAATACCGAAACAGGAGCGTACTACCAGCTCAACGCTCAGGCGGTTCTTAGTTGGGCAGAGGCTGACGAGAGCTGTAAACAACAGGGAGCCACCCTGGTCAGCGTCACCAATCGCGCCGAGCAAGCCTTTATCTCAGGTGAGACCCTGCCCAACCTTCTGGAACTTTGCTGTTCTTCAACTGTAGCAGCAAAACTACAGTAGAGCCCACGAATGTAATAGAACCTACAAAGTGTGACTTCCAGGTTGTTCTGATTCTATAGTTATACAATAACATACCAAGTTGGTATAATTAAATAAACCAAAAATATTTGTATACTTGTATACTTGTGAAATGGTATATTTAATAATTATAGTGAACCTATTGAATACTCATTTATTAAATGTATATAATTCAAAATAATCGTGAATGCCATCTTTTAAATTCCATTTTAATTTAATTTAATAGAATTAATGATAGAGTAATTAAAAGATGTTTTATTTACTTAACATGGAGGCTTCTTTGTGCCAAAGGCAACTTAAGAATTAATTTGTGAAATATTTTGTAAAATTATAATTATTATATTACATGTATTAAATACAATACACAGACACACTTAAACAGCTATTATGACACATTTTAATTGAATGTGTTGGAATTTAATTCATTGGTATAAAGAGATTTATTTTTATTAATTCATAGATTTTGTAATTTTATTGATGTTTTATTCATTTATGAACATTTTATTTATTTAATAGTGTTTTATTAATGTAACTTATTAAATAAAAGCTGCAATGCTACATGCAACACATCAATGCAAACTGTCACCATTATAAAATGTAGAACTTGGCAACATTTTGAGCATTTTATCAAGTATAAAATAAATTAACTACGATATAATAACACCAAATACAACTCGTAGTCAAACCACTCATCATCACAGGTAGATGCAACTGACATCATTAATATCTATCTGTCAAAAATAAAGCCACAGGAAAAACAAAACAAAACAAAACAAAAACTACTTTTTGTTAGATGCCAGACGATTGTACAGCTTGATTATGATAAATTGTAACATCGGCAAATGATAAGGTTTCAATTTTTATTAATACAACATCTTTCCTGCAGGTCAGGTCAGTGTGAGATTCTGACCTATATAACAATTTTAAGTTCTCATCATAGGTGAAAAGTATTTAAAAGTGCCATATAAAGCTACCAAGTCATACTTCACACCCATGACGACCAAGACGAATATAACAATCTATACAGTTATGCAGAAATGCACTATTTGTCCTGGGCACCCTCCAGCGTCATCATGGAAGGCAATCTAGTCTTACTTACGCTATTATCTCCCTATTAGTTTTACGTAATTGTTCCTGAGAAGTTCTTATGATTGTTGGTGACCTTGTGATTAAGCAAGAAAAATGAGGAACAACTGGCGGGAGGAAAAAGCGGAAGATTCTTTACCCTGTTCTTTTTTGTGTGTACCTGCCCCCTTCTGTTGTCATCATACAGGACTATTAGGAAATGTGAAAAATAAGCTTTGGATCGGGCTGGTGCTGAACCCCGACCATGGTTGGCAGTGGACAGATAACAAGCCCATGCGATTCCTGAGATGGGCTAGTGGTACGTTTTCCTTCCGGAAATAAGGCTTTTATTTTTTATGTCAACATTCTGCTCCAGTAAAAAGAAGGATGTTGCTCTTGTTTTAGGATTCCCGCTTCCTTATCCGGGTCACAACTGCGCACTTCTGGACTCGGCTGGGCAGCACAGGTGGGAAACTTTTCCCTGCTCAAAGAAGATCGGCTATATCTGCTACAAAGCCGGAGCGCCGCCTGTTCCTCCACAGGGTACGCCATAACTTTTCACTCCTAGTACAAACAGTGGCCACAGTGGGTATTTATTTACTCGTGTAAATTGAGAAAGGCATCTATTTAAAGCAATATATATCTAAAGGCAAAGCAATATGTAAACCATGACTGAAATATTATCAAACATTACTGGTACAGTGGTACCTTCACTTATGAATTTAATGAGTTACACAAACCATTTGTATCTCCAAATATATTTCTCTATTGCAATGAATGAAAATTTCAGTCCCCTTTCCACCGTATGTCTGTAAGTATGTTTGTCTGTCTACATGTGTTGCCGCACTGTCTGTGATGAATATCCATTGTTCCAAATCAGATAACAGTACAACATTGATGCTAGTTTGTTGTGAATCAATCTATGGCTTTTTACCAAATTGTACATTGTGTGTTGGCATTAAAGCCTCTCAAAGCAGGAGAATGGATCGCTACTGCCACGTGGGGCCAAAAAATTGAAACTGCACACTACCTCTTTCAAGTATGCAATGTGTGCATGATGTGTGCAGTAGGGGTGTCACGATAAGGGCAATATCGTGATATCATGATATTAAAACTGCCACAATATCGTCGTCATGTTCACAGTATTTAAAAAGAACACATCTGTTAAAAAGTCAGGTTGATTTCCATTTGTGCAGTTCTAGCACCCTCTAGTGGCTAGTTTATTAGTGCAATGTAATTTTCATTAGGGATGTTTTGGCCTTCTATGTTTAAAATCTATGCTAATTGTCAGATGAAGGGGAACCTAATTTGCTTGTGAAGCGATCAATGTGTGCTTGCATTAAGCAAGTAAGTGCCTCAATATTGTTATTAGAGATTGTAGGTGGTTTATATGCATTGATGTTATGTACAAAAGCACAATATTGTGCTTTTTTTTTTTAGTATGAGCTCTTTTTTACAATATTGTGACCTTTTTTTAAATATCGCCAACGCCCCCCACAATATCGTGATAATTATCGTATCGTGACCTTCATATCATGATAATATCGTATCGTGATGTTTGGATATCGTTACATCCCTAGTGTGCAGACAGAGGGTGGGAAAGTCGAACCCGAATCCGGTCTAAAAACTATTAGCCAGAGGCTTGCAGGAGTATCCACTGTAAACAGCTAAGGTGTTAAACTGCTAATTAGAAGATGTTTGAGTCATAAATGGTCAAATGGTCTGGCTATTGTAAAGATATTTTTGGGCAAATTTTTGGGCAGCTATGAGCTAACGGACCTGACCAAGTTAGAGTTATTTTCTTGATCTAAAACAGTTTTGCGGAGACGGTTAGGACGGATTAATGGCATTCATTTCAAAGGGGAACACTAATTTCGTGTATGAGTAAACTGAGTTGCAAGACACATTCAACTCATAAGTCCTGGGTACTGTATTTCCTGTTAGGTTGTCATTGAGCAATATTTCTATTTCTTTCCTTATCTTCAGTTGAGCAAGGATTCTGTTCAAGCCCCTGGATTCCGTACAACGGCCACTGCTTCCATCTCATTCGGACCCCCAAAACATGGTCTGATGCGCAGAAGGACTGTCGCAAGGAGGAGGGGGAGCTTGTCAGCATGCGCAACATTGAGGACCACAGCTTTGTTGTCTCTCAACTGGGATATGGTGAGCGAACACAAAACTTGGTGGCAGTCAAACTAGAGATCAAAAACTGTAGTGGTCTGTTTTAGAAGTTTGAAAATGTAAAAAAATAGGAACGTATACCATTTTGTAATGCTCTATTGAAAATTATTCTGAAATATTACTACAGGGTCCTTGGAGTTATGTTCTGGATTTGGATCCCAAAAACGCAGACACAAATAAGATTTTAACTCTTTACTCGCATAACATCGAGAGGCGTAGAACAAACTTGACTAGATGAGAATCAACAAGAATGTATCAAGAATCACGAGACGCTAAGCTAACTTGGGTGGTGGAGTTGCACAGAGGAACAGATGTAATAATCCGACAAAAACACACACTTCTCAGACAGGCTTATATAGACAGCTAATCGATCTGATTGGTTGTGGCTAGACATGTGGGTAACAAGACTGACATGGAATTATCTGATTGGCTGTTGACCAGATAAGGAGATTAAAAATTCTTGACATCACATAGCTCCTGACATCACATAGCGTCTTACCAGTTGAAACTATATGCTGGTTACATCAGTTTAAAACAGTCACTTGACCACACGGTCATGACCCAAACATAAACCTTGCATGACCCAAACATAACCCTGGCATGACCCAGTCATAACAGTACCATGACCCAAACATAACCCTGTCATGCCCTTGCATGACCCAAACATAACACTGTCATGCCCTTGCATTACCCAAACTTAACCCTACCATGACCCAGTCATGACCCTTGGTTTACATTGGGAGACATTTTGAGGTTACATACTAGCGTTCATTTAGTGCCGTATTCGCTATTCTTCATTTGAAACTTGTAAACAAATGACCAACTGCAATGGTATTGAAATAATGTTTCTATCGACATTTTTTATTTTTTTTTTGCTACATGAAGTTATTAAGAAGCATTGTGTTAATTGCACTTAGCATTATCACAGTCAACTGAACTGGGCTTCAACTCAACAGATGTGCAGATGTTTTTGACATATCGACCTCGGTGACCATTTTGCTTTATAAACCAAAAACAATTACAAAACAATAATGTGTAGCAGTATTCCTCAACCAGGGATACATGTGCAGTAACAGGTACGCAAGCATATTGCAATAGATTTAATAAAATGGTATTGTGCAATACAACTCGTTTCCTGGGCAGATAATAACTTGTGGCACAGACACACCAAAATCACAAGACAACACAATGACTGATTAAAAGAAAGTAACTACAAAGTGTTGTTTAAATGGGACTCAAAGGATTTCCATTTGTTTTGTGGTAAATGTTGAGTTAACAAAGGCAGGTTTATTATTTATTTAGATTGTTTTGTTTTATTTTATTTTTTTAAGATTTACATTACTTATTTATTTCCAAAGCAACATATATTTTTTTTTAGAGAAATAAATATAAAATGATCAGTTGTGTTACATTCTACACTTGGGAGAGTGAGGGGTACAAGACAAAAAAGTTTTGGAAACACTGGCACTGATATGCTAACTAAATGCTACATTTTAAAATATTAAATACATTTATATACACAAGCGTAATGACCAATTACCTAAGATTCACCCACTCTAATGCACAGTTCGTTTGATTGCTCTCATAGGCACATTTAAAACAAGCTACGATGAATGAAAATATTCAAACGTCCCCTATCTGTAAAGTTTGGTAATCACAAAATTAGAATTAGCTTACTGTATTGCATTAAATTCACTTATGAGCAGTCAATTATTAAACTTTTAAGTGAATTTTAAAATATAGGCATATTTTATTTGTTTCTCTAAATGTAAATGTTCAAACTTCTATTGTCCAACGTGCATGCTATCTAATGTATTGTATTCGCTAATATCAAATTACGAGCTACGATGCTAGTGCTGTTCGTTTGTGCCGTTGTTGTTCATTTTTAAAAACTTCAACATGAGGACAAGCGGTTCAGAGACTGACTTGAATTAATGATTTAATGTTCCAAAAAACGTGTTGGAAATAAAAAGGTCGCACTCACTCACTGTGTGCAGCCTCCACCGACGAGCTGTGGATCGGCCTAAACGACAGGAGGATCGAGGGCTTTTTCGAGTGGAGTGACATGGCCGATGTCTCTTTTACCACCTGGGAGTATGGAGAGCCAACCCCCTTTACGGACGACGAGGACTGCGTTCTAATTCGGGGCGAGGCAAGGAGCAAAATGTTGCTTTGTTTGTTTGTTTGTTTGTTTGTTTGTTTGTTTGTTTGTTTTTGGTTCTGAACACATTATTTAAAAGGCAACATTATTTGTGCCCCACAGAATGGCAACTGGGCAGATCGCTCCTGTGATGAGAAACACGGCTTCGTCTGCATGAAGCAGAGCAGTACGAACCACCAGCCAGATGAAGTTCATGTGGATATTGGCTGCAAAGCTGTGAGTGACATTTCAAGTAAAATCCATAGATGGCAAAACACAAAAACTGATCAGATCGGAATAGAAGCATGCATAGATAGATAGATAGATAGATATTGTTACATAGGTAACAATATTAGCTTGCTAACGATAGATAGATAGATAGATACCTGAAAAATATACTCACCTGAAAAATATACTCAAGTACTGAAACAATTTATTTTTACTTACATTAGCTCCCACCACTGATTTTACTGACCCAATATGATGACATTTTGGCTTGAATTAATGTGCTTTCCAGGGTTGGAAACGACATGGCTCCTACTGCTACTTTGTGGGGACGGAGACCAAAACATTTGACGAAGCCAAGAATGACTGCAAGGCAACAGAGTCTTACTTGGTTGATGTGTCAAACGGGTAGGAGTAATTTATATTTCATGACAGTTTTTATGTAAAATCAATTTGGTGGGCTACTAACCACTTGATTAGGAGACAGACAAAACAACAGTATTTTCTCTTAATTAAACCAATGTCCTCTACTGCACATTGATTTGACAAATTTGATTTGATATCTGTCAGAATGAAATACGCTAACAAACCGAAATGGGGTTATTATACTGTATATTTTCCTTCAGCGGTTTCTCAATATTAGTGAACCCATCTTAAAAGAACAGCACAACCTGGTAGAAATGATGTAATATTCTTCCTAGTGGAGGTCATGTGTGGCTGTTTGAAGAGGAGAACGCCATTGCAGTACCAGCAAATACTTACCGGTAGTTTTGGCTATAGAACAATGTCAGAACCAAGTAGAGTCATGCTGAGTCAAGTCGCTAGGTATGCAGTGGAAAAGCGGCATTCTTAAAAAGGGAAGTCAAGTCAAACATTTTCTTTATAAAAATAGGTTCTAAAATTGCACACATTTATAAATATAATTTTTGATTTGACTTCTGTTTTAATGACACAGTTATCCATTTTCTCCACAATTTAAAACAATTCTCAGGTATCCTAAAAAATGTATGTGACTTGCTTTTGACAAAATACCCAGAGGATCTCTCTCTACTGTGGGATCTTTCATAGGAACTTGAGATACGATCATACCTATTCATGACCTAATGTACACATTTTTTGAGATACAAGCCATGGATCAGCTGATTTTCTTTTGTTTATTTAATTGTTTATTGCTTTGAACTGTGAGTGCAAACTTGAGATGCAAGCGCGGCATGGTGGCAGGCTGAACTCACTTCAGAACAAACACCTATTTGGCAAATATCATTTGAAAATATTCTTTAAAAAGATAAAGAGGTACATGGTTTTATGTATCGATATTGGGATATGAAAAGGCGTATTGATACAATATCACTATCTCAATATTTTAAACCCAGCCCTAGCTGCAACACAGAAAGACCATATAACAATACTCACTGGCATATATTGTTTATTATCTGCAAAGAATGACTACCGGTAATATTACTGCTGTACTGAGAATGTGAGAGAGGAGCTGACCCTCCAGCACAGTATATCCGTATGCATGTCTTATGCTGCCCCCAAGGCATACACACCATAATGAGCAGAACAATAGAAGGATTTAAAAAAGTGTGACAAAAACTGTGACTTACTTTTAATTCCTTTTTTTTTTTCATTATTTTATGTTTTTCTAAAGTGTACTTTCATAGAGTGTTATTTTTGTCAATAAAAACACAAAGTCTTTCTTGTTTTGGGCGCTTTAGGGGGAACCTGGAACGGATTAATGTCATTACCATTCATTTTCATGGAGAAAGACGATTTGATCTATGATGATGAACTTTGTTTGTTTTTTTTTAATTATTTTTATTATTATTATTTTTATTTTATTTTTTTTATTTTTTTTTATTACAAAATTAAATGTAAAATCACTATTGGAATGAAAATAGATTTTCTTCTTCACCACAGCACCAATTTGTGGCTGTGATGGGCCACTGACCCACTCACAGCATGCATCCTTGAACTAGAACGTAAAGTACAGTACTGTATGAATTTAATTGTCTACAGGGTGGACAACGCCTTCTTGATCAGCTTAGTGGGGGCAAGGCCTGAGAAGTACTTTTGGCTGGGCCTTTCAAACCAAAAGAACACTGATGAGTTTGTGTGGACCAATGACAACGCGGTCAAGTTTACTCACTGGAATAATGAGATGCCTGGTATGTGTTTTCTTACAAGTTGAGGAGGTGTATAGATGGTGAAGCTATCAATCGTAGCATTCAGATTTGTCCGTTACATCGAAGTACATTCTTTCGTGACCTAAAAAATTTAGTAGAGAGAGAATAAATACTTTTTATTTCTCTTATCACTTAAGGTAGTAGACAAGGCTGCGTGGCCATGACAACTGGCATTTTCGCTGGCCTCTGGGATCTGCTGCCCTGCGACAATAAGGAGAAATACATCTGCAAGCATCTAGCCGAAGGGGCGGTCTTGACGCCGTCCCCGCCTACCGTCACCCCACCACAGTGTGCAGACGGCTGGATAAGAGCAGGAACGAGCAACATCTGTTCAAAGGTTTGTCTTGAAAATTGAGTTTGTGGGAATGAAATTGTGACACTGGTTGACTTCCGAGTTGTTCCCAGAGTAAATGACTGAAAAGTCTCACGATTAAAAATGGTGCAAAAGGCGACATGGTGACTGAGTGGCTAACATGTCAGCCTCACAGTTCTGAGGTTCTAGGTTCAAAACTCAGTGGTGGACCTCACTCGAATTTGCATGTTCTTCCCGTGATAATGTGGGTTTTCAGTTTAAAGAGGAGTGCTACTGTTTGGGTACTGATTAATACATAGGGCTGAAATGTATTTGCTCAAATTAATGTTGTTGTTATAGCTAGATAATGTATTCATTCATAGGGAACAGAACCCTAAACCATATTCCGGTCATGACTAGGGTCATGCAAGGGTTATGTTTACTGTCATGACTAGCGTCATGCAAGGGTTATGCTGACTGTCATGACTAGGGTCATGCAAGGGTTATGCTTACTGTCATGACTAGGGTCATGCAAGGGTTATGCTTACTGTCATGACTAGTGTCATGCAAGGGTTATGTTTACTGTAATGACTAGGGTCATGTAAGGGTTATGTTTAAACCTTGGGGTCCGCCAGGAGGCTTCCTTGAAGGGGGGGTACTGTCATTACTAGGGTCATGCAAGGGTTATGTTTACTGTCATGAATAGGGTCATGCAAGGGTTATGCTTACTGTCATGACTAGGGTCATGCAAGGGTTATGCTTGGGCAATGCAAGGGTTATGTTTGGGTCATGACCGTGCGGTGAAGTGTCTGTTTTTGAACTGATGTAACCAGCATCTCGTTTCAACTGTTAAGACACTATGTGATGTCAGAAGTTATGTGATGTCAAGAATCTTTAATCTCTTTATCTGGTCAGCCAATCAGATAATTACATGTCAGTCCTGTTACCCACATGTCTAGCCACAACCAATCAGATTGATTCGCTGTCTATATAAGCCTGTCTGAGAAGGGTGTGTTTTTGTCAGAGTATTACCTCTGTTCCTCTGTGCAACTCCATGGCCCAAGTTAGCTTATCGTCTCGTGATTCTCGATACATTCCCGTGGTTAACTCGTTTAGTCAAGTTTGTTCTACGCCTCTCGATGTTATGCGAATAAAGTAGTGATGTGCTTCTCGGGTCGAATCCCTGAAGCGTGTGCCGAGTAATGCAGGTGAGTGGTTCATGAACGGCCTGTCAATGCGTGTGTTGATGACGTACGTGGTGACGTTTGAAGCCCCACGAAGCAGGTGTACCACGTGACTGATTCAGGAAATGATTCGCTCGGTTTGAGTGTAGTTCGAAATAAAAGCGGCAAAGAAACGCCAAGGATTCCCCTTCACTTTTTGTGTTTTCGGGTCCCTTATTGCGCTACTTTTTTTGCTTTTGGCATTCGATTTGACGAGCCTCTTTTTGCGATGGAACCAGCAAGAAAGAGATTTTCCCTTGTTTAGGAGCACTTTGAGCAGATCTCACCTCAGAAGGTAATGCACTGCAATTACGGTACTATTTTAACAGATTCCAATAATAAAATAAAATAAAATGTGACAACACATAAAATTCACATTTTTCTGTTCACAGTTGAAAGTCCCCTTCAGTACTGGGAATCACAGAAATATACGCGTCCAATTCTATACAAACTTGCTATCTCATATCGATGCACCCCTGCTTCATCAGTACCATGTGAAAGAGTTTTTTTCCAAAGCAGGTGAAATTCTCTGCAAAAAAAAGAAACCGCCTGAGTCCAAAAACTTAGGAAAAAATAGTTTTTAAATAAAAATGAATAAGCACTTTATTTTACCTCCTTATTTCACATTTTCACTTGTTGCATAAGCACAAACATAGACAAAGTAACACAGAACAATTCATGTTAAAACACTCTTCAAATATATATTCTTTTGTATTTAGAGCATGATTTACACCCCACCATTTTATTGCATGCACCAAGCATGTTATACATTTTTCTGTCCACATGATGGCGTAGTCGAGGAAATGAAACATCTTGAAGCCCCTACGTGTGTGTGAAGCATTTCACTGCAGGGCTTCACTGCTTTACGGGGCTTCATTTTGCCATCACTAGAATAAAGAGTTAAAATCTTATTTGTGTGTCTGCGTGCTTGGGATCCAACCCCAGAACATAACAATTCCGGAGTGACTTCATAACCTCCATCAGTCAGGAAATTGTTTTTTTTTTCTCTGTCTCTCTCTGTTCAATTTTTTAAGAAAAAAAAATGTCTCGCCCTCCAGTTCTTCACAGGTCCTCGTTCGTTCGAGAAGACCTGGTTTGAGGCCAGAGATTTCTGTCGGGCCATTGGAGGAGATCTCCTCAGCATCCACAGTAGCTCTGAGCTGTTTGTGGGACGGTACGCACCATTTTGAGGGGGCGGGGAAACAAGGCAAACAGGACTGGAATGTAGAACGAATTATAGTATTCACATTTTTTTTTTTTTTAATGCAGCCATGGAAAGGCCTGGATTGGACTTCATATTGCTGACCCAAGTGCAGGTTATGTCTGGAGCGATGGATCCCCGGTAAGTGCACTGCAATTGACACAAGCCACAAATATTGTAAAGAGGCTTAATTAACTAATTAATCTATTATGTAAGTAACCTCATGATCTATTCATTTTTAGTGCATTATTTGTTGGCTTATCTATTTCCAGTCATTCATTACAACATATTTCAAACAAGCCAGAAAAGTGTGATTTCTCCCTTCATCCCCATTCATTCCTTTATTTATGTATATTAATGTCCAATTTACAACATTGTATGAGCTCAGTGGCCTAGTAGTAGAGTGTCTTCCCTGAGATTGGAGGTTGTGGCTTCAATCTCCGGACGGGACATACCAAAGACTGTAAAAATGAGACCCATTTGCTTCCCTATGATTCAGCATTAAGGGTTTGAATTGGGAAGTTAGACCACCAAAAAAGATTCGTGAGCGCAGCCTCGGCTGCTGCTCTCTGCTCCCTCAAGGGATGGGTCAATTGTTGAGTATGAATTTCACCCCACTTAGGTGGGTGTGACAATCAGAGATGGGAAAACCAGGTCAAGAAAGTTAAAAACCTGCCACAGTTTGGCTTTAGCCACAGGTGCTTCTCGTAATGACCTTGTTTACGTGATATATCGTTACACTATTGTTTATTTTTGCTTTATTTATTTATTTATTTTTGTTCGCCCACAGGTAAACTTCCTGCATTGGCAGGAGGGCGAGCCAAACAATTTTCAAAATTCTGAATCTTGCGGCGAGTTCCGCATATATCGAGCCGACGACACAGGCTCATGGAACGACGTCCACTGTGAGAGCTACAACGACTGGATTTGTGAGATCCGCGCGGGTAATGAACGTGCTAGAATGATGACTTTGTCTTAAAACCAGTGGGTGTACAGTTGCCTTATTCCGCTACAAATGAGTCATTTCTTGTGTGTCTTTGTTGTACAGGACTGACTCCAAGGCCACCTCCAAACGACACTGCTGTCGGTAATGTGACACTCCGCAGCCATCAAAATACACGTTATGGTTGGGCCGTGTCGTTAATGTTTATGACCTCCTTCCCTTCAGCAGACTTTAACACGACCTCCGACGGTTGGCTTGAGTGGAAAGGGAGTCAGTACTTTGTCAACGGAGTCTCAATGGCTATGGAAGATGCTCGCCGTTACTGCAAGCAACACCACGGTGACTTGGTGACGATAAACAGTGAAGCTGAAAACATCTTCATATGGAAACAGGTGCCGACGCTTACTGTGGCTCGGTGGGTACGAAAACCTGCAGCTTTAAAGCTGATTATTTAGTTTTTTGTCAATGCAGGTTTCCAGAAGCTATGGAACCTACTACATTGGTTTATCAGTGGACTTCGATGGTTCCTTTTGGTGAGTAGGAATGACTGAGCCCTGACCTGAATATATGACTTAATGGCCGATAGCCCATTCACGCCTGTGCAAGCTGTTGAAGTCACAGGGCGGCCATCTTGCTCCTCCCACCTCACAAGCAGACTACTGTACGGTATACGTACATGTGAGACATATACAGCTCGTAGGCAGTTAGTATAACGCCAGAGGCGGGGTGGGTGGTTTGTGGTGGTCACTGTTTTTTAACAAGTTAAAAAAACAAAAAAAAAGTTTGACAAGTGGAGGGTATGTGCTGCTTTATAGACCCCCTTTTTCTTTTATCGCCCCGTTCGCCCCAAACACAATGTCGCTCTGTGATTCGTCCGAACCACCAGTGGTTCAGATTGGTGGTAATCAACAGGCTCGATACAAGATGTATTGTCGGGAGTTTGTGAAATTTATTTAATGATATTATTATTTAATAATAAATAAATGGATTTAATATCGGCCTTATGAGTTTTCAAAAACTGCAATTCAGGGTGTACCCCACCTACTGCCTGAAGACGGCTGGGATAGGTTCCAGCACCCCCATGACCCTTGTAAGCGGTCAAGAAAATGGATGGATGGATGGATGGATGGAGTCTTCAAAAACGGCTGATGCTGATGTTTGGCAAAATGCTCAATATCGGGACGGATAATTGGCCCGGCCGATAATCGATCTATCCCTAATTGGTGACCATCTTCTTAGGGGAAATTGTGCATGCAACACTGTCAGACTTACAGTCCATTCTTCCTACTTCCTTTGGGGCACAAATTGTCATCCACATCACAACAACGAATGATGCCAAAATGTTGTGAGGTGTGAGTCCCATTGTAATACATTTTGATCAACACGACATAATCAGTTGATAATGTCGGAATCAAGAAAATTATACATAATCATTTGGATGAATGTGAGAATGATATAAAAATTTAATTACTAGTGTTGAGAAATACAATTCTGATCTGAGAAATGTATGAAAGCAACCGAGAAATCAAGAAAACTGTAAAAGCACTGTAGCATAACTCTCCTTTTTTTTTGTCACTCAAGGTGGATGGATGGTACTTCAGTGGGGTACCAAAGATGGGACGAGGACCAACCTAATACAAATACCTATGATGAGAACTGTGTTGCTATGTCCTACTTTATGGGTGAGTACACATTAGATTAAGACATCAGAAGTATTCAGCATGACAGCAGTAACAATACCACCTTAACCTGCTTATACTGTATGAAGTTGGAGACAGGATAGACAACAAAAGGGGCAACGAAAACTAGGAACAAAATATACCAATAACAGCTGCTAATATGTAATTTGAAAAGGGACAGACATCTGCTGCTCCATCTTAAGAAAACAGCAGTGGTTGTTTGAAAGTGCTCTATAAAATATAGAGTTGTGTGATGGGAGTCAATGTCCTAACTGCATGATTTGCCACAGAGGAGGCGGGACTTCCGGGTTTCACACATCAGCACTGTTTCCAGTTGCTGTTTGTGACGTGTGGGCCGTGTCCCAGTTGCGCGTTCACGTCGACAGGAGTGAGTGTGTCTGTCTGAGTTCTTCGAAGCATTTCAACTAGCTCTCTAGCAAAACTAAAGGAACACTTACTCGAGCTGGACGGAAATGGGGACGACAAGAACACTTTGTGAGTTCAAGGTGAAAATAGCCAAATTCGAGGAAAAGGCTACGCTCCCTGTTCATTTTGTTCACAAGTAAGCCCTATACCTACATAGTAACTTCTGCAGAGTAAATTTAACTCTATTTAGAGTGGGACCAAATAGATTCAGGTTTAGAGCAACATTTACACTTGGAAGAGAGTAAAATAAAGAACTGGGGGAAAAAAAATAAAAGTCGCTCAAGGGTGGTGGAACAAACTCGTAATGTTCACCTTGGGAAAATGCCACACTACTACCTGAGCTATGCCATGCCTACTGTTTGGTTATATTCAAGAGGAGACCAAACACATTGCCTGTATCCAGATTCACAAGGCTGGGTCCTCCGAAGGCCGAATTTGTCGACTGCATGACGTCACTCGCAGTGTGACTCGACAGCATGCACAGACTTACATATCCTCCTCACTACCAGGAAAAAATATATTGTCCAATCATGTTTATTTTGATATTCCCCAATCTTTGTGAAGTAACTGGAATACTGCAAAAGAAATTTTTGAAAAAAAAAAAGTTTTTATTTTTAAGCTATGATGTGTTTACTACAGAGGACATTTTTTAAAACTTAAATACTAGGTTCAAATACAGTTAAAATAATTCAAACATCAGGGAGTAGATTAACTGTCTCAAGCCCTTGAGTGACTTTTATTTATTCATTTTCAAATCTTTATTTTACTCTCTTCCAAGTGTAAATATTACTCTAAAACTGAGTTTATTTGGTCCCACTATAGTCAAATTTACTCTACAGTATTTACTGTGTATGTCTTGAATACGTTTATTTTTCAAAAAAGAAGGATTCTGTGAATGCACATAGGAAGCTGGTGTGGTTCAGTACCTCCACCAAGGTTAAAGACCACCGTGTCAGACATTCTCCATGCAAACCACTCTTCACCTCATCTCGTCATCATCTGCGTTCACAGGCTTGTGGCGCGGCTTCAACTGCGGGGAAGAGCATCAGTCTATTTGCAAACGCGGGACAACGGCGCCTGTCAACACCACCGCGGCCCCCACGGTTGCACCCAAAGGCGGCTGTCCACTCAAGTGGATGCAATTTGACTCCAGGGTAAGGATATTGCCCGTCTTCGATGTGGCAGAACTTCTTAAACTTAGAGGCTTGTACTGGACTATTTGGACTTCCACTAGTACTAATTGATGGGATTTTTTTTTTTTTAGTAAAGGTCTAAATGTACTCCTTTTTTTAACATCGCCAGTGCTACAGCATCAACAGTAATCGCAAGACCACCTGGGAAGAGGCAAGGAAACAGTGCTACTCCATGGGTGGGAATTTAGCCTCTATACCCACGAGGCGTGTGCAAGGTGCGCTGTGTTTATATTACATACATTGTAAAGAAAGTGCCATAGTTCATCCTTGGTCAATAAAGGTCTGTCTTTGAAAACCTGCAGCATATTTGGTCACCAAAATGGCTGAAGTGGCAGCAGACCTATGGATCGGCCTGAACAGTTTAAAGCAAGATGCATTTTTTTGGAGCGACGGGAAACCGAGGCAATACACCAACTGGGGCTACTCTGTAAGTGCAAATTTTGTGTATGAATGGAATATACTGTAATGGGTTTTTGCTGCTTTGTATCTAAATATTTCAATTGTTTTTAGGTTCATCGGCGTCGTCCAGGGACTTTTTACCAAAGATGGAACGAGGTACACTTTCAAGAATTAGACAATTTGAATGTTTGCATTATAAAATCGTTGTAATTTCTTATAATTCGTGATCAGCCAGTCAGAGCATCCGCTGTTGATGACTCTACAGTACCTACAACTAATATTTTGTCTCTATCCACTAGGAAAGTTGTGTTATCATGACCAACAACCCCACTAATGGAATTGGCAAATGGTTGATTAAGTCCTGCAATGACACCAATGGATTCATATGTACCAGAAGTCTTGGTATGTACACAATGTCTGAAACAAGCCGTTTACAAACAAAGTTTTAAGCCATGCGCCATCTTTAGCAACTAAAAAGGAGTTAGCACACACCCTTAAAATTAAATCAATGCAAATCATGTTTAAAATATGGGCGAAACAGTATACTTGAAGAATTTCTGGTTCGTAACATTTAGAGTTCTCATGCGGAACGTATTAGGGAAGGGACAGGAAGTGTAACATCTCTATGATCTAGCCACGTCAATTGAGTAAGCAAATACATTGCAGCTCAGCCTCTCTGGCTAACAGGTGTTATGACTTGTGACTAGAGGTCCAAAGGTTAATCAATTAGTTGATAATCAATATTTATTTTGAAAAATTCTTGGAATTTCAACTTGTCAACAGTAAATGTTTTCTCAATTTCTGTAATCCATTTGATTCCAAATAAAGCATTTGCAAATATCTACTTTTACTTTGGAAAACAACTACTCGGTGCATTTTCTGCACTGTCAACTGGAAATGTACTATTGTTCTTTTCTTTCCACAATTAGGTTATTAGTAGTAGTAGTAGTAGTAGTAGTGGTAGTATTTTTATTTATATATATATATATATATATATATTTTTAGTTTTTATTCTTGCCCTTTTATGGGGCTTAAATTATGGGATGTTGCTAATAATTGTGTATTTGTGAAGCCCTTGAACTTGACCTGTTTTTTTTTTTATATATATATATATATATATATATATATATAGGGATGGAAATGAAAACTTTTTTTAATCTTCTAACATTTTTCTCTAAAAAGATTTTTTTTTTTTTTACAGAACAGCATGTTTTTTTTGTTTTTCTCAAAAATAGGCAACTTTTCAATTCTTACATTTAAGGTGAGATGTGGTATTTAAACTTTATTGACATTGGGAGAATGAGGTTGTGCTTGGAAAACAAGTACATATCACCCCTGTTAACACATTCACTGCCAGCCCAGCAAAAATGCATTATTTTACGTCTTTTTCCGTCAATGGCAGTCAATGAGTTAAGATGAGATGTAACCAAAATTGACGGATTTTGAAGCAAAATTTGCCTTAAAAAAAGAAAAAGGGAAAAAAGGATGCTGCAATATAATCACAAAATATATTGGCACATTGTGTTTAAAACATTCACTGCCAGCCCAGCAAAAATGCATTATTTGACGTCTTTTTCCGTCAATGGCAGTCAATGAGTTAAGGGTCCCTGGATCAAACCTCATCCACATGAATTGTTTTTGAAGTACCTTCCTTGTCCTCAACAGACCCACTTCTCCCACCCCAAAGCGAACCGGCCGTTCCCAACATCTTTGTATCCCTGGGAAACGACAGCATCATGGCCGTGCCTGTCAACATGACGTGGGACGACGCCAAGAAACACTGCGATGGCACCAAAGCCAACCTGGCCAGCCTGAGAAACGAGTGGACGCTGGCCTACGTGGAGCTGTTGGCCTTGAATCTCAACTCCCCTTTGTGGATCGGACTGAACAAAGAGAAGGTGCGTCGCCGCCAAAACGTCGTGGTGGTGAAAACGTATTCTGTCTTGGTAAATAACGTACATCTGGCTTTCAGACCGGCGGTTATTTCCGATACATCGACGGCTGGCACATGAACCTCGCCAGCTGGGCTGAAGGGGAGCCCAGCCAGGACCGGCCTTGCGCATACTTGGACGTGGATGGAAAATTTAAAACGGCCTCCTGCGATCGCACCATGTACGGCGTTTGCATGCAGTCGACAGGTGCGAGCAGATTATACACATGCGCGCACGCGCACACGGTTTTTCTCTCCAATTTTTGAGACAAAGGTTGAACCGTCACCATGCATCGCTAACGAACAAACGAATGATTAAAATAACCAATGAACGGCTAACTAAAAAAACAAACATAAACAAAACAAATCATAGTAAACTAATTACCTAACCACCCAATAAACAAATAATGAATGAAAGAGCAAGCAAATGAAGTAAACGAGGTGACTAACCAACTAATGACATCATGAATAACGAAACGTATCATGAATTAAAGAGTCAATTTTTTCAAAAAATTGTAATCAGAGATGCAAGTAAACTTTTCTAGATTCATTTTTTTTTGCTGTTGAGAGGTAAGAGATCTGAATAAATTGGGTTATGAACTCAGTCACATAACAAATTAAACTCACGCAAGTCAAGGTACCACTGTACTTGCAAACTCTTCGCTTGTGTGGTTTAACCACTGACCTGTATATATGACTGGATAGCCGATAGCCCATACATGCCAGTGCAAGCCGTTGCTGTCACAGGGCGGCCATCTTGGTCCTCCCACCTCGCCAGCAGACGACTATATAAACTATACGCTATACGTACATACAGACGAGACATATACAGCTTGGGAGCAGTTAGTATGAGGCCGGGGGCGGTGGGGGGTTAAGGGGGATGGGTTGTGGCGGGGTGCTCACTACTTTAGTTGTTATTTTGTTTTGAATGTTGTTCTCTTTTAAATTTAGTTAGTTTTAATTTGTTTTTGGGGTGTGTTTTTTTTCCCAGTTTTTATTACTTTTAGTTATTTAATAAATGCTTCGTTTTAGTTTAGTTTTAGTTAGTATCAGTATTAGTTTTATTTTTATTTTTTAAATGTGTATTACTTGTGCGCAATATTTAAAAAAAAAAAACAGCATGGGAGCGAAGTCATGTGGTTTTTTATTGGCTGCTGCTAGATGACATCACTTCCATGTGACTCACTTTCAACTGTCCTTATACAGGCTAATATCAAAATAAATAAAATTAAAATCATCCTCAAAGGCTCATGCATTAAATTAATTATCAAAGACTAAAACAAAGGACATTTTGCTATAATTATAGTTTTAGTTTTGTAAACATAAAATGTAGTTTCATTTAGATTTCGTTTTTATTTTATTTCGTTAACAAAATGGGGTATATGCCACAGAAGAGGCGGGACTTCCTATTTCCGTGTTTTTGCACATCAGCTTATAATGAGCAATATAATAGGTTACATTCACCGTCGCCAACTGTCTCTCGTAGATGTGCCGCCAACACAGTCAGCCAACTACCCGGGAGTTTGCCCCGATGACACCATAGCCGACTACAGCCAAACTTATACATGGCTGCCATATAAGAGTCACTGCTACATGTTTGTCACCGATGAAATCGAGTGGGCGGATGCGGCCACGAGCTGCGCCAGACACGGTAAGATGTGTTTTGTGTGTGCGCCTAGGACAGCGGTCACAATTTTATGCCGCAATGAAGTTGCTGAGTTATGAACTTCTTAAGACAAATAAATGCCTCCCTTTGTCGCTTACAGACGCTTACTCCTTTTGAACTGTGCTGCGTATGAACAATGACTGAAGTTTGTCTGTTTTTAACAAATACAAAATGGTAGGGTGCTGTTCCTTATTAAAATACTTTTTTCGTTTGTTTGTTTGAGGGGAGTCTGGATAAAATATATCATAACTACAAATTTGGCAAATGCGAGTGTTTTGAGTCACGAGGTGTCACGGTACAAATTAAATTCATCTCAAGACACCAATGTATATTATAAATTAGGAATGTAACGACAAGGGCAATATCATGATATTGTGATGTCAAAACTGCCACAATATCGTCGTTATGTTCACAATATTTAAAAGGAACACATCCGTTAAAAAAGTGAGGTTGATTTCCATTTGTGAATTCTAGCACCCTCTGGTGGCTATTTTATTAGTGTAATTTAATTTTCATTCGGGATGTTTTGGCCTTCTATGTTTAAAATCTATGCTAATTGTCAGATGAATGGTAAGGTAATATGCTTGTGAAACGAGTCAATATGTGGAGGAACTCAATGTGTGCGTGCATTAACAAGTAAGGGCCTCAATATGAAGTCTTATTAGAGATTGTAGGTGGTTTATATGTATTGCGGTTTTGTACAAAAACACAATATTGTACTTTTTTTGGTATGAGCTCTTTTTTTTTTTCAATGTTGTGACCTTTTTTAAATATCGCCACACCCCCACAATATCGTGATAATTATCATATTGTGGCATTCATATCATGATAATATCATATCATGATTTTTGGATATCGTTACATCCCTATTATGAATAAAAAAAGGTCAGATAATTTAGTAATAATTTGACATATTTTACTCACACGGTTCTTTAGACTCCATCCTCCCGTTTTATACATGGTGATCCTTGAGCACTAACGTTTTGCCACCCCATTCCCAAATTTGAATCCCATTTGCTCGAAGGACTAAAACACTAAATCACTTTCTGTTCTTAAGGTGGATTTTTGGCCAGCATCGAAGATCCTGACGAGCAAGCGTTCATTCAAAGCAATCTGGAAATTTTCCAGGACAGCCACAGCTCCTTCTGGATCGGGCTGTACAAAACGCACAAAGGTACACTTGGCACGCGTTTCTAAAAAGGGTCATTTCAATAAAGAAACGTTGAAGCGCCTCACCTAAATCCTCTGTTGGTTATCAGGCTCGTGGCAGTGGTTGGACAAAACAGTCTTGGACTACACCAACTGGGGTGTAGATGCTGCCGAGAGGGACTACGCGGAGATCCGAACCTCGGATGGGGAGTGGTCATCCGGCTTGAGGTGGAATGACCGAGCGTACATCTGCGAAACACCTAAAGGTAGCACCTGCTCGTGTCAAACGTGTTGAAAAGCAGCTTCAAGCTCCTGTAAGTGATATTTGTTTTCTTGTTGCCCGACAGTGATGCCCAGAGAAACGGAACCTGGCTATCGTAAGTTCATCCTCATTATTATTATTACTATTTTCACAAAAGGACATTCAGAACACGCCACACAACATAATGTCAGATTGAACAGGAAATCTGGTAGTTGAGTTTCAAGTAGTCATTTTGAGGGAATTCCAGAGCCCATACTTAGGAATCAGTGAAGATGATTTTTCTTTGTATGTGTTGTAATGTGGGCCAAGCATGGGGACCAAATTTGATGACCGATTCAAGGAATCGCCATGAAAGAGGTGGTGATCAAAAGAAAATACTTCCGCTTCACCAGTTTTACTGATCGACACAAAATTTGAAAACACAAAAAAAAAAGTCTCAAGAACCATTACCCAATAACAAATGTGCAAGTTGCCCTTTTTAGTTGGTGGCAGCTTTTTGGGGTGAAGTTCTAAGCTCCTACTTACCCCATTGTGAGGAGAATTTTGACCATCTGCGATCAAAATTAAGTGTGATTAATTTGCGTTAATACATTAGTATTAATTAATGCGATACTTTTTTATGATTAAATACTTAGTTAACATTTTAACTTTGACAGCACATATTAGAGGTGTCAAAATTAGTGCATTAATTTTGAGTTACTTTAAAGTTCCTTTAATGGCACTCGTTTTTTGACCGCCCCTTACTTGGAAAGTAACAATTCCACTCGCAACGCAGCAGACATCCAGTCAAAATTTAGCAGTAATACATTTATTAATAATGCATATATTTGTGGAGACTGGGGTCAAGTTATATTTTTGCAATTTTAAAAAATTTGCAGAATTTCACAAGTTACTTCATGTTAAAGATTAGATTGCTATTAATATGAAAAGAAAAATGCACTGAACCGTCACCAATAGCTTAAAAAATGCAATCATGCCATCTAGTGGCAGAAAAATGACCAACACAAATCAATATCACACTAGCACTTTTTTTTCAGTACATCTTTTCAATTTTAATGCAATTTTGTGAATTATGAACTTGCTGTATTAATGACTAAAAGATGTATCCATATTTCTATTAGTTTAATATTTTTTTTCTGTTTTTGTTAAGAGTATGAAAACTTAAAAAAAATGTTTTCTTGTTCATTAAGAACAGAAATAAAGTTGTGATTAATCGTGAGTTAACTATTGAAGTCATGCGATTAACTAAGATTAAAAAAATTTAATCGCCTGACACCCCTAATATATATACACATACATACACACATACACACATATATATATCCATCCATTTTCTTGACCGCTTATTCCTCACAAGGGTCGCGGGGGCTGCTGGCGCCTATCTCAGCTGGCTCTGGGCAGTAGGCGGGGGACACCCTGGACTGGTTGCCAACCAATCGCAGGGCACACAGAGACGAACAACCATCCACACTCACACGCACACCTAGGGACAATTCGGAGCGCCCAATTAACCTGCCATGCATGTCTTTGGAATGTGGGAGGAGACCGGAGTACCCGGAGAAGACCACATATATATATATATATATATATATATATATATATATATATATATATATATATATATATATATATATATATACACACATATATATATATAACCAAAACTCTTTTAAAAGCAATACAATAGTTAATAGTTTACAAACTTATGAAAATAACCCCATGTTGTGCGAACAATTTTTGTGCAGAGCCACACACAGATGACAATAGCGGCTCGCGCAGGCACACCAGCCTGATCGTGGTGCTGATCATCACCATCACGTCCGCACTGGCCGTCCTCGCCTTCTTCCTGTACAAGAAGTCGCCGCGCTCGCTGCCCACCTTCGACAACCCGCTCTACTTCGGCCGCGAGCGGACGCAGCCCGACGTGGTGGACACCAACAAACTGATAGAGAAGGCCGAGGAGGAGACGCCCGAGCCGATTATCACCCTGTGATCCGCGCTGGCCGGTAGGAACGTGCTCATCTCAGGCAAATGTATCACACTGGCACGTTCCATGTATTTGTGTTCTACTGTACATGGTTTGTATTCAGTTATTTAATAATAGTAAGCGTGAGTTTCAGCCATGTCTGACTGACCCTACGGAACTGAACTTTTTAGGCTCTGGGATGACTCGCTGCAATTGATTGGTATCTGTTTGTTGTTTTGTTATTCTGCAAATGAATGTATAAAATAGATTACACACTGTTCATTGCTTGTGCTCATCAATTGTGTATAAATGGCTTTAAATGACAATTAAAGGTGGCTTCAAATGTCTCTTGTCAGTCCTCTCTGTTCCTACAAAATTGGTCGAGAGCTGCCATGTATTCATACAGATCACAGCAAAGTGAGATATTGAGTTTCCCCTTGAAGGATTTAGCGGTCTTGCAGCAGGTACCTTGAAAAAGCAGAAGAGCTGCTAACAAAATCATTTTTGCCATCCAGCATAATAAACGTATCGTTTAGGTATACATATCACTGTCATAATAAAAATGCAAGCAAATTCATGTAAAATATTGCCTCGAAGATCATATATTGGGATACATATTGTATCATGACCCCTGTATCGTATCGTGAGGTTGTTGGCAATAACGAGCCCTGATTTCTGTCATTGGATTTTTAAGATATGATAAAATCATTGCTTTTTCTTTTTTTTTAATCCTGTTTATATTGAGTTTGTTAAGCATACGTGTGCATTTAATATCATGAAGCCTGACTTGTGGAACTTGGTTGGCCATCGTATGACTGACAAAAGAGTTGCAAGCATGTATAAGTGAGTCTGTGCATGTGCACATGTTGGCTGGTCTAATCCAAAAATGTCAGGGCAGAGTTGTTCATGCAGTCCAGCCCTGTGTGTAACGAACCATGAGTAGTACTACAACCCCTAGCAAAAAGTATGGAATCACCAGTCTTGAGCGAGCACTCAGACGTTTTATTCTGTAGATCAAACTCAGATAAAAAGCATGAAACAGTCGTAAGGTCATTCCAAAGTGCAACATCTTGGCTTTCAGAAACACGAAAAAAATTAAGAAAAAAAATTAAGAAAAAACATTGTGCTGGTCAGTAAATGCTACTTTTAGTGAGCAAGTGCAGGGAAATAAATGTGGAATCACTCCATTCTGAGGGAAAAAATATGGAATCAATCCATTTTGAGCAGAAAATAAGGACACACCCAGTCAATTTCCTTTCCTTAATTGGGCGCCTGCCTCAAATTACATCTGCCCGTTAGTCAGCAGTGCAGTTATCACACCTTGGAGGGTTGCTGGACCAAGTGGATTGGCAAGAATCATGGCTCCAACAAGGGAGATGTCTCTTGAGACCAAAGACAGGATTATCAAACTTCTTGAAGAAGGTAACTCTACACGTATGGTTGCCACAGATGTGGGCTGTTCACAGTCAGCTGTATCGAAGATCTGTACCAAGTACAAACAGCATGGGAAGGTTGTTAAAGTCAAGAGTTTACATTGACATTTTTGGACAGCTTTCTTATCCCTTCAATTGAAAAAATGTTTGGGGATGATGAAATCATTTTCCAAGATGACAATGTATCATGCCACAGAGCAAAAACTGTGAAAAGCATTCCTTGGAGAAAGACGCATCCAGTCAATGTCATGGCCTGTAAATAGCCCAGATCTCAACCCAATTGAAAAGCTGTGGTGGAAATTGAGAAAAATGGTCCACAGCAAGATGATCTGGCAACTGCAATCAAAGAGAGTTGGTACCAGATTGATGAAGAATACTGTTTGTCACTCAAGTCCTTGCCTCAGAGACTGCAAGCTGTCATAAAAGCCAGAGATGGTGCAACTAAATACTAGTTTTTTTCTTTATCTGTTTTTCATGATTCCATATTTTGTCCTCAGAATGAAGTGATTCCATATTTATTTCCCTGCACTTGCTCTATAAAAGTAACATTTACTGATGTTTTTTCTTCATTTTTTTTCGTGTTTCTGAAAGCCATGATGTTGCACTTTGGAATGACCTTACGACTGTTTCATGCTTTTTATCTGAGTTTGATCTACAGAATAAAACGTCTGAGTGCTCGTCCAAGACTGGCGATTCCATAATTCTTGCTAGGGTTTGTACTAAGAAGAATAGTAATACATTGCTTCTATATCCAGAATATCTATCCACAAAAGCAACATAGCCACTTATGCAAGTAAGAAGTGATTTAATTATAAGTGCTCTGTTTGCACCAAAACTAGAGTATAAGGTATGTTATAATAATAAAAAATAACTCCAAATATACAATAACAAATGTTTGTCAATCCTATTTTTAGTTTACATTTCGTATAAAGTCAGAGCAGAAGCTAATGTAAATGCGAGTCCCTGTGGCTCAGCCTGGGGTCTCTGCCTCGGTCCTTGTCCCTGTCCCTAGTCCGGAGCCTCTCCCGCTCTCGATCTCTGCCGTGCTGGTTGTCATGGTCGGCCATGAAATGCTGGTGCGGCCTGTGGTAATCGTAGTCGTCGTCGCGGCGATGATGACGGTGATGATGGTGGCGGTCCCCGTGGCTATAGCGACCGTCCTCCTCCTCCTCCTCGTCTTCCTCTTCTTCGAGCCTGCGGGTGTGACTGGCCTCCGTCCTGCGGTGGTGGTGATGGTGGTGATGATGATGGTGGTGGCGAGAGTGCTGGGCTCGCTTGGTTTCGCTACACAGGAGACGCTCCTCCTCCTCGTCCTCTGTTCGACCCTCGTCAGGTTTCTGCTGGGCCGAGGAGGGCGGCTCCGGGCCGGAGGGGTTGTCGTGGGGACCCTTCCTCTTGGACGCTGCCGACTTCTTGCTCTTTTGCTCATCCTGGTAAAGGGAAGGGAAAAACGTGGAATTCAAAACAAAAAGCACTAAACCACCATCATTATCAACATGTTCACACAGGTAAGTAATTGAATGTATTATTATTTTTGTATTAAAAGGAAAGTCAAGTCAAAAATGTTCTTTACAATATGTTCCATGCGCCGCTACTATTCTAAACACGACATTGCGTTTGTGCAATATAATTAAGCAGCAAAACCCTTTTCATTCTTCCACTCGCTGTTGACTGAATATGACATCACAGGGCTAAGGGCTCAGGTAACGACCAATCACAGCTCACCTGCTTTCTGGCTTTGGTCATGTGATGTTTGCAAGCTAAGATTTAAAACCTTGTGGATAGTAGAAAGAGGAGACAAAACAATGCAATGATGCATGACTCGGATGATTTGTCACTCACCGGAAAACATCACTTGTGCATCTTTCCAGTGGAAGAGTTGGATGATAGGGAGAAATGAGATGACAGATGAACGAATGGAAGTGATGTTCACTAAATATAAGCATTCCTGCTATATTTATAGTACAGTCAAACCTCGGTTTTCGAACGCTTCTGTTCTCGACCAAATCGGTTTTCGACCAGAAAATTCGAGAATTTTATGTCTCAGAACTCGTCCAAAAAATCGGTTGTCGAAGTGAAAAAAGCCGAGCGTACCTGAACGCGACTCACTCGCCGAGTGCAGAAAAGGCTACAAAGCTGTCTATTCCTTAAGTCTGATATGTTCAACTTTAACTGAATCCTAATTTGCATAATTTGTAGTCTGTTCATTGGAAAGCGAGTTCACGTGACACAATTTACTCTCGCGTTCGTGCGTGTGGCCGCTTGAACAGAATCAGTCTTCGCCAGCAGTGATAGCAGCAGGAAGTCTGGCGCTAGCGTGTGTGTCAATGACTGGTGGGTCCTGTTGTCTTTATTTCTTGTCTGTAACCTTCTTGCCAGAATCAGCTGTAGCTTGTTCCTTCTAAAATGTTTGTTACGAATGTTTGGGCGGTGTTTCCTAATCCGCACGTTACCACATAGCACTCGTAAATTGATTTTGCGCTGCTAAGCTCGAAACCGGAAATGTCACCATTTAGTTTCACAATAAGAGCACGTACCGGAAGTTATGTTCTAAATGACGTTTGATTAACTGCGCTAATTTAATTTGCTTTCTTTATTAATGTGAGTGCCTTAATTTTCGTTTATACATTTGGCATATTTTCTGTCTTTCTTTAGGAAACCACACACACACACACACACACACGCACGCACACACACCCCCACGCACCCCCCCCCTCCCCCACACACACACACACGCATACAGACACAAACAACTTAAACCAAAAGCTGCAAACAATGAACATATGTATGAAGATTGAAGAAATACTGTAAGTGCGTTTTTTTTTTTTTCATCATTGTAGATAGGATATCTTCTATTAAAATAAAACATTGTCTATTTCTACCCTTTTCTATTTATGGTAAACAGTATACAGTGCAGTTTATGGTGTAAAATAGTAAATTAAAAAAACAAAAAAAACAACAAAAAAAACAGAAAACGTTTTTTTGACTTGGAACGGATTAAAATTATTTACATTATGGGAAAAACTGTTTCGGATTTCGAACAATTCGGTTTTGGAAGAGCCTTCTGGAATGGATTATGTTCGAAAACCGAGGTTTGACTGTACACTGTATCAGATTGGGGATTCTGTTATGTTATGAAAGGACATGACATCACACTGGGTGTTATGACGCGTCACGTGTGCTCCGTGTTACTGACCGCCAGGACGGCTGGATTGGTGGGCAGCGTGTTCTCGGCTAGCCGGGCCACCAGATCGCTGGCGGGTTCCATCTCAGGTGGGTGCGTGGCCCTCCAGTACGACTCCAGATAGTCGGCGATGTGCTCGCAGGCGTCCGTCAGCTGGTTCTCGTCCAAGATGACGTCAAACATTTCCTATGGACAAGAAAAAAATCAACACAAAAAAAAAATGTAAATTTAAACAGACATGAAGTCATTCTGACAGGATAAATAACATCAAAGGGTATTTCATTAGGAACACCTGTTCATGAAATCCAATGCAAGATTTGAACATTAAATCTACCTTTAAAATTAAAGTGGTGCCTTGAGATATGAATGACCCAACTTTTTATGATACCAGCTGTCATTCAGCCAATTTTCTACTTTGACTTCTGAGCGCAAACTCAAGATACAAGCGCTATGTGGCAGCAGTGAACTGAGTGAACACATTTCGAAATTAGCAGCAGTTTGGCAAATAATAACCAAGTCATCAAAAAAGAGGATTCAAGCTGCAATGGCATTTGCAGTGGAAGTTTACTGTCCAACTACACATCAAACCAAAAGTATCAATCACACCTTGTCTACTTAAAACAACCACATGGCTTTGACACGAAATTTTGTTTAGCTTGATGCTAACAAAAAATGCAACATGACAAGTTGACAACATTTAGCATTATAGTCGCTGTTTTAGAAGGAAAACATGTAAACACTTAATATAACAATACTCATGGCCATGGGCATATATTTATTATCCTTTACAAAAAAAAATGGCTAATTTTACAGCACCTTACTAAGTCATTTACTGTAGTAGTAGTAGAAGAAGCACTTTTCCTGACGCACAAACGGTTTAATTCTTTACATTCTCTTAATATTCTGTTTTTGTCAAGTACATTAAAATTATATATTTTTCCATGTAAAAAAACAAAAAAAAAAACAAAAAAAAAACACTGTTTATGTATGTATGGGTCTCTCAAGGCACCACTGTACTTCCACATTCAATTTAAATAGCCCGCCCATTTCATCTAGTTTCATTCTCCCCCTCTCCTGTAGCATTTAACTTCAATTGAAGTGTGCTTATTTCTGCTTTATGAAGTCTATGTAATATTTGATTTGATGAATTTATCCAGCCATTGCTGATACTTCCTGTTTTAATGAGGCCTGACAAATACCCATATTTGGCCCCGAGATGGCGCTCACCGGCGGACACTGGGCAAGCTTGTCTGCAGCCACCAGCTGAACGTTGAGGTGTTTGGTCTGAGACTTTCCCCTGGTCTTGATTAGCCTGGTCAACACCTGGAGAAAAGTCAGTACATTTAAGTAAATACAGGGAAGGATGCCTTGGGATATGAGTTTAGTCATTGGCTATGTGAGCTATGAACTTTCCATGTTCCTAGAGTCAGCTTCTTTAGCCGGGAATCGGACCACCACAGTCACTGCCTTGAAGCCTGTTTTTTTTCTTTTCTTTATTTTTTTATTTTTTTTTATTTTATTTTTTTATTTATTTATTTTTAGAAGGACTTTTTAATATTTGCCAATGTAAGTGAATCGAGTTATTGACACTACAGTATGCAATTCTGCGCCCAAAAATGAAGCAAGTTGTACCAAATGACAAGTCGTATATCGAAAAAAGATTAAGTTAGGTCACTTGTATCTCAAGGCACCATTTCGTATCATGTCTGAAGATAACATCTTCACACTAACTCCTCACATGTGGAGTTTACCTTTGGAGAGGAAATCTTGACATAGACGAGGATGGGCGCCAGGGAGGTCTTGGACACCTGTAAAGGATGGTTGACGGTGTCCGCGTCTAACACCACCAGCTGTAAGCTGCGGGCCAGTTCAAATATACGTTCCACCTCCCCCTGGATCTGGGCTGCAATGACAGAAGCACACCTCAGAGGAAATTCATGGCTCAGTCACTCACCAATTGTCTCCATACTGAACATTACAAAGGTAAACAGTTACATTACAGTTAGTTTGGTGTTGTTTTTCTGAATTAGCACTCCAAACGTGCATTTCAATTTGACGGCTCATTCAGAGAGTATCTGGTATATATTAGTGGTAACGGTTGAAGCAATGTTAGTTATTACAATAACGGCCAGCAGATGGCAGCAGAGTATAAGAGATCAACCAGGGCCATGTTAAAACGAGCTGATTTCCCCACAGTTCTAACCAGATTTGTGAATCATGATGAAACTTAGCTATATTCTAATGCTAATTGCTGCAAAACAGAAACAGATAGAAATATACTTTTTTTCCCTGATGGAAGAAGAGACTCGAATCTTTCATTTGATAGGTTCCATGTTTTTATAGCAATAGTACACAATATTCTGTGGGCCTCACATTATCAGTCAAAATCCAGTAAAACAGCCGGGAGCGAACGGGATTGAGAAATGTGAAAATGGTTGATTGCAGCTTGAACGAATTGCTAACAACGCTAATAGCTATCCTGCTAGTATCCTGCGCGGACCTGTAACATCGACACGGGGACCTCTCTCGTGTGTCTATACAGTCAAACTCTTCGAAAATCCTAATAACAGCTAATGTTAGAAGTTAGCCAGGCGCTAAAAAACACGTTTATTTGTGGTGATGTGTTTTAATTGTGCAAGTGCACAATGTTGCTAATGAGTAAAAACATAAGAGCAATAACTTGACAGTCAATGTGTCAAGACCCAAGAGCTGTAAAGCAACACCAAAAGCATTTTCCAAAGGCAGACAAGGTTGATTATATGATCGGCCACGACAGGGAAGAGCAGCAGGACGATGAAGCATTCAAACACTGATAATATGGAAATGCATTCCGTACCAGCAGCATCTGCGACAAAAGAGCAATGAGAAAGACAAAATGTAAGGTAACAGAGTACAGTACAAAACACGATTTAAGAGTAGTGTTACATTGAAAGGTAGCCCGCATTAGCATAAACTTATGTACCTAAATTGGAACGGGTATTGGTGCGATCAATTAAGGCTTTTTTCCCCGGGTTGTTTAGTATGGACCGCTTAGCCAGAGAGATGTCCGCTGTCACCCGTGTGATTGTGATTCTGCATTAAACAAATAGTAACGTTTCATAGTTAATATGCAGGGGGTCCTCGGTTTTACAACAATACCAACATGAGTGCTTTTGGTTTTAACAATCTGTGCACGGTGAACTAATTACGTGTCCACGCAGCGGAATTTGCTATTCTGTTTAGTATTTACTGTAATTGTGATTTTAGTAGCAGCCAGTTTGCCTTGATTAGTGCTAGACTATGGCACATTCCAATTTACATAAACGTTCACATTCAGGTACATCGCTGTCGTAGGAACGGAAAGCCAAAGGAAATCGAGGATGCCTTTTAATTTTATTTTTTAAATCTAGCTGAGTACTAAATTAATGAATTATGTTGGAAGAGAGAGTCTGCTTTGATCTGTTAGCTAGCTAGTTAAGAGTTAGAGGTGCCGGAGTATATTGCGAACAGTCACCCTGTTAGCTAGTTAGCTTGCTAACAGGGTGACTGTTCGCAATATACTGCGGCACCTCCCAGTTTACTGTATAATGCACGACTTTTGTTATTGCAGCCATGACATAGCGTAGCTCAAGGATAGACTACATTGCACAGAGATGGAAACCAAAGACACCAATATATGTAGGCTATGTATTGCAATATTTTATTCCTGCCTGAACCCAATCACATTTAACTGACCTGCCTTCGAATCGATGTTTCAAAAAGTCAAAAAGGGCTTTTTGCATCATGTCTGTCACCTGAAATGACAGGAAAGGGCATTCCAGATTCATCATAGAGATATTAAAAAAAAGTGGGGGATTAAAATGGGGAATTTAAGAGGGTAGGACTCACCTCTAAGCCCTTCAGTGAAGGTCCCATGAGAACCACAGGACGCATGGTCGGCACCACGTCGTACATGGACACCTGCTCCCCCTGTCAGCACAACAAAAAATCAGTTCTGTTTTATATCGCACTGTTTACATTTTGAAACAGTGCCACGTAGGCAGGGGTTCGGATTAGGGGAAATTGTAAATGTTTCTATTAATGCCAGTTTGACTTATAGGATTCTCCTGGCTGATGTCTGGTACTGATTCGTTTACGTTTTCCGTACGTGTGCTTGTTGTATTATTTTTTTCTCTTAGCACTTGTTAAATATAACTGTTAATTTGCTGTTCATAATTGATAACTCTCAGCTGACTGTACTTCTAATGCTGCATTCGACTTTCCCGACGGTTCACTGTGTGAACTACAACAACAAATGAAATTTATCGGAATAAGCCATCTTTGTTGTTTACGTTCGCCTCGAACGTTTTGGAGTCAGAACTGGGACAATCCGAGTGCGATAAATCCGACTTCCCACCTTCCTTGAATGCAGCATTAGAGTGCACTGTACCGATTAAACACTTATTCTGGTTTTACGCTAGTACTCTGAATTTGACGTTAGATTAGCAGTTAGCATGGCTTCGCCATCTGCTGCTGTTCTTGCTTCTTCCCACCACATGATTAGCTATAGGCCACATGATTATCTCCGTTTAATAATAATGATATATGTCAGACGTGTAGAATACATTCGCCGCCATAGGTGAGTAAAGTGTTTCACTGCTTAGCAAGCCAACTGCACATCACAGCTGATGCAGAACGAGTTAGCTTAGCGCCTAACATTGCATGGTCATTTCCAAAGCAGGCAAGAAAACAGAGAGGACTGATGTTGGACATAAACACACGTATGGCTGGCAGCTCTTCCAGCCAGACCTGCTTGAGGCCATCACGCTCAGTCAATAATACAATGATGTCATCAACAAGCGCTATCGCGATTGCTTAGTAGTCCAAATCTATACTGTAGGTCAAGTTTATACCGTCCTCCTGCATATTCTGTACAAACTGTGCACCCTTAGTTGGAAGTCTTCGTCGTTAAAGATAAAGAATTGACTTACCGGCTTCTTTTTCACCTGCTGATTGGCTGTTGAAGGAGACAGTGGGTGTACAATTACAGTACATACAGTCAATAAATTTGGCAACATACTGACCGTTCATTCTCACCTTGCGAAGGAGGTGTGTATTTCTTTGAGTTCATGTCTTGAGCCACTTGTGATGCTGCTTTGCTGAAACAATCGAGATTTGATTTGAGCTCATTTGACAGCACTTTGAAAGTCGTTAGTTTCATGATGCCGTACTTGGCTAAGGCCTTGGCCGCCTTCCTGGCCTGGACTTCTCTCCTGATCAGGATGGTCTCCAGGTTGACGGGACTGGGGATGAAGCCCACCACGCCGTCCTCCTTCACCGGCCGGCCGATCCACCATTCGTTATTAAATTTCTGTTAACACAGTGGTGCCTTGAGATACGACTTACGAGTTTTTCCGAGATACATGCTGTGGATCTATTTTTTTTTTCTCTATGACTTGCTGTGAGCGCAAACTTCAGATATGACCCGTGTATAGTGGCAGGTGACTCAACTCACTTCACAAGCAGCATTTTGACACATATACAGGAACTTGTAAATAATATTACAAAAAAAAAAAAAAGAGGCTTCAAGCTGTTTCGTCTGAAGGTTACTGCCAAACTAAACATGTTGTTCATTTAAATCAACCACTTAATGGATAAAGATTAGCTGAGCTACAAGTGCTTTGAGTTAAGAATGTGGTCAAGGAGCAAACAAAACTCATACCTTCAAGGCACTATTGCACCAGAAGAAAACACAGAACAAATGTTCCCAACCTCTTTGACGTGGAGGAAGTCTCGGGCCTCAAAGGTGATGGCCTGGCCCGGCACTGGCACGTTATCGTCATCTGCTGGCGTGTAGGAGAAGTTGCAGCGTACGGCGAAAGCCACACGCCGGTACTACAGAAACGTGTGCACAAAAACTTAAATAATGAATCAACCTAATTTCTGCAATGAATCTTAATTCTTCTCAGCAAGACTATTTAGAGAGTAAAAGAAGGCTATTGTGAGTGTGGATTACCTTTGCTTTTTCCAACTGAACCTGGGCGTTTCTTTCCTCAACGGCATCCGAGTCGTGACGCTCTCCCTGAAAAAGGACACGAGTGCATTCGTTACTCCTCCGCTTTGATTAACACTGCGCAAAGTCAGCCCTCCAGAAACAACTTTCAGGCTCTCCCGAGGCCGTATTCTGTTGACTCTGCTCGACATCTGCTCGCACGGCACCCGGCTCTCCGAATGTCACCCGGCCAATAACGCAGACACAAAGCCACCGCTGAATTATTCAATGATGCCGAAGACTTTTTCAGAGGTCTTCTTGTGCCTGGAACAAATCATCTTGCATCTGTGATTATCTCTTACGTACCATTGCTCTACTACCCAATTTCCTCTGTACAAAATCATCAAGCACTGACGAGAAACATGTATTGATTGCTCAAGTGCCGACTAGAAATATGCACTGATTGCTCAGGTGCTTACTAAATGCTGACTAGAGTGCTAACTAGCAACATATTGCTTGCTCAAGCTCCGACTAACAGTCCAGGCTGCTAGAGCTCTAACAAGAAACATGTACCAAAATGCTGATATGAGATATGTCCTTCTTACTCGATTTCTGACTACAAATGTATTGCTTGCTTGAGCGCTGACTTAAAAATGTGTAGATTGTTCAAATGCTGACTAGAGCGCAGACTAGAACGTAAAGAGTGCTCGTGTGCTGACTAGAAACATACTGAATACTTGCGTGCTGACTGGATACTGTAAATTATGTTCTTGAGCGCTGACTAGAAATAAATATACAAAATGGTTGACCCCATTCTAAATGCCCATTTCTCGGAAACTACTTGATGGATCTTAATGAAACTAAATACACTTTATGTTGAAGGTCATAAGTTTTATTGGTTAAATTTACAAAGAAAAGAAAATTTGTGAAGAAGGCACGCTGCACTGTCTTCGGTGACTGAGTTCGAGCATACTCTAACACGCAAAATGCCTTTCCTTTGAAGTGAACGGTATTTCTTAACCTGAAAAGATATAAATGCCAAACATTACACACAAAAACTTGAAACGTTTCTACACAAGCTGTGAAAATTTGAGGTCATTCCAATGAAAATTGTCAAAATTATTGGCCTACGAATTGGGGTCAAAACATTTTGGAACACCCTGACTGCTTGCTTGAGTGCTGACTATAACGCTGGATAGAAGCGAATTGCTTGCTACGGAGCCCCTCTGGTGTCAGGGTCTGCATTTTAAATGTTTTTTTTGCTAATTTCTACCCACAGTTTAGCAATCTGTACCCACAGTTTACTAATCTGTACCCACAGTTTACTAATCTGTACCCACAGTTTAGTAAACCGTACCCACGGTTTAGCTCTTCTGTGGCGTTATGTAATACGCATGCGCACGCAACGTTCGAGTGGTTGCTTGACAGCAGTATTAGCAGCGGACGGCTGCTTCGTTTCATCTTAAACTGTAGACTTATGTATTCAGTTAATGTGTAATGTTGCGCTTGTGCCACTGTGAGCCGCTCGAACACTTTTCTTCTTTCTTTCTTTTACTTCCATGTTAAGCCTGAAAGCTGGTGAAATGCAGACGTGTTTTGTTGTGCTCCGCAATTAATACGCCATACTTGGCTAAAGAAACTTCATCTTTCCGTCATCCATTCATCCGAATGCATCGTTAAACTGCCAAAACTAGTCTACAGTTTAAGATAAAAAATAATCATCATCAAAAAAAGCAGCCGTTCACTGCTAATACTGCTGTCAAGCAACCACTCGAGCGTTGCGTGCGCATGCATGTGGGTACGGTTTACTAAATTGTGGGTACAGATTGATAAACTGTGGGTACAGTTTACAAAACTTTGGGTCCAGATTGTTAAACTGTGGGTACAGTTTACCAAACTGTGGGTACAGATTAGCGAAAAAAATAAAATAAAAAATCAGACCCTGACACCAGAGGGGCTCAGTAGCTTGCTCATGTACCAAATACAAATATATTACTACTTGCTTGTGCGCTGACTTGAAGACTGGCTAGAAACACACTATTTGCCCAAGCTCTGACTAGAAACAAAACACGTACTGCTTGGTCAAGCAGTCAGCAATGACTTGCTGCTAAAGTGCTGACTATTAAACCTATACTGACTATTTGAGCACTGACTACAAACATGTACTGGCTGCTTGAAAGCTGCTGCTCGAGCTCTGATCAGAAATGTACCGTTTGCATGCTGACTACAAAAATGAACTGATTACTTAAGTGCTGACTAGAAACATATTGATTACTCGAGCGCTGACTAGAAAACATTACTTTTTTCTGGTCACCCCAAAATGTGTGGTTTTCATCAAATGCATTTTTTTGTGTGCAAAGTCAACGACATTTTCACTCATGCAAATAATGTGTGTCCATAAGCCAACCTGATTGGCTGTCAAGCAGCCCTCTTGTGACTCATTTCCTGTTGGCCCTCAAATAAGTGTCTGGTGCTAACTGACTCTCGTTTACTTGGCATCTCATCTTAATGCCACGTCATTAGCTGGCTCGGTTCATTTACATACTGTGCACGTCACAATCCTGTTGTGTTGTGACGTGATTATTAACTTGGGAAAGGTAACAGCACACCAACACTTTGAATACTCGAATCTGTATTTTATAGAATGTAAAAATAAGAAATAAAAAATCAACAGGCTTCACAGATAAAGAACCTCTCTGGCTCTCTGGGTCATGATTGTGCCGCAGTAAGGAGATTAAGATAGCACACGCCAATACGGGATTTAAAGAGAGAGAGAGAGGGAAAGATAGGGGCGACTTCATGTCAGCCATTAGATAAGAAATACAGTATAGCTTTACAATGTTATTATTTTTATCTTTAACCTTAAGCCCGGCCAGCTCTACACTTTTTATGGAGACACTTCATTTACAGTCATAATACACGTACATCTTGGGCACAGCCAACAGCACAAAGGAATGTGTGATGCAAACCATAAAACAGGAACATTGAGCTGTGATTTTGTTTTTCCTTTGCCTTTTTTCGTGATCCCACCACAGACAGGTGCTTGTGATGGCAAACACACATAGCAGATGAGACGGACAGATGTGTGATGAAAAAATGTTGAGCAAAGCAGCCTGCAAAAGGCAAAAAGCCCTGCATGGGCTTTCCCAAACAAGCAATGTAAGTTGAGTACAGTACAGTAATCCCTTGTTTATGGCGGGGATATAGACAAAATCTGAAAAATAGCAACCAAATATTATTATATTCATTTTAAAGATTCCTGCATATAGTAACAATATATTCATGTGAGGTAGAGGTATTATTTTTTGTCACTTGGTGTTGACTCACATTCTACACTGTAGTATCTGTGATGTTATATGTGCGTGAGTGACTGAGAATGTAGGGTTGGCTTGCTGTTAGCTTAGCGGCGTTAGCCACTTTGCGTGTTAAGTGATGGTGTCAGTTGAAGCCATCGGCATGTCATCTAATGTGTTTGTGTTTAGTCTATTTTGTTAGCATTTGTTCAGTTAAGCGATTTAATTAATTCTTTCTATCCTAACAACCTGTGGAGGGGTAACATTTTGTTCTAACAAACGGTAGGCGAAATTAAATTAGCTAACCATGTTTGCTTTAGCATAGATGTGCAGTTGTGTAACTTAAGTCAGTTGTACTTTGCAACAGGCACATGGCGTGGCATTGTAGGCATTGTTCTTTTGTTAAGTGCAAAATTATTCCAAGCTTTGGACATTCACTGTTATTTCACACGCGTTCCTCCTAGCTAGTGCTTGTTGCTACCTGAGCCTGCCGTAACACGCTGTGAGTGGAAAAAAAAAAAATCACTGAAAAATTTAATATATAAATAATCGGTGATATAAGTAGGATTTAAAAAAAAAAAAAAAAAAAAAGCTAGCCACAAGCATTGAACCATGTTGCCCACGTTATTTCGTACAGGAAAATGTTTGATAATCTGGTAGGAAATCACAGTATTCCTTCTTGAACCTTCCAGATTGTTGCCCCACATCCCATCGCGGAAAGGAGAGCAGGTATGTGGACGGAAAGGCGGTGTAAGAGGCTTAAAAGATGTCGCCGACAGTAGGCCAAGCAAAGACACGCTGCCAACTTTTCCCCTCGACACTCAAACGACACCCGCCGCATGTCATCATTCTCATCACATATATCAAAACCGCTATATGTCATTCCGAATTGACAGCTAACCAGTTAGCATGCTAACTAGCTGTTTCATCATACTGTGTTGCTTGTCCACATCAGGGTCGCAGTTGGCAGCTGACTGAATGAGAGGGGAAGTAAACCCTGAATTGGTCACCGTTCAATCGTTAGGGCACGTGACAAACAACCATTCCCACCTATGGACAATTTTAGCATTCAAAGAAGGCAACATGTATGTTTGGGAAAATCCACACTAAGTCTGAGAATTGACCGAAGAACTTCAGAACTGTGACGAGGACGTGCTAAACAGTAGCACCCCATGCTACCTTCTAATTCAAACGATAAATGTCAGCAAGTCCATCCATTTCCTATATTGCTTATTCTCAGCTGAGTTCAGTTACACCCGGGACTGGACAACCATTGGAACTCACGTTTATCCGGTTTCTAATGACCTGTCACCCTTATATGCATTTTTTTTTTTTTTTTTTTTTTTTTTTTATGTGTGAGGACACTCGAGTAAACCCCACGAAAGGTTGAGAATTGAACCCAGAACCTCTGAAATGTGAGGCGGATGTGCAAACCACAAGTACAATGTGCTGCCTTCAATCACTCCGCTTTCTGTACAATTCAAAATTTAATTGGTGACGATTGGTCCCTTGAGATACAAGTTGAATTAGTTGCAGGACCACGCTCATAACTCAAAACACTATCTCAAATAATCTTTCCCCACTTAAATGAATGGAAATACCAGTAATCTGTTTTGATTCTGAGAAAAATATAACTACAAAATTTGCACTTTAGAAGAACAGAATATGAATGCAAAGAGAATGTAACAGTAAGTATTCTCATATTTATGTATTGACTGATTATTTTTGTGTTTGATCAAAATAAGACATTTTCAAACATCTGTAGAAAACAATGACCGAACCAGCAACTGAAACAGTTACAGTTCAGAGCAGTTGGTAAATTCAACATCGATCCCTTGATGTGATATTGCTTAATTGTTTTGCGTAGTTGATTTAATTTTTATTTAACAGTAATCAGGGAAGGATGATTTTGCAATCAACTTTAATGCATAATAAAATGTTATCTGATAAATAGATTAATTGATGGACTAATCAGTAGAATAATCAATCCTAAAAATATCCGATATTGACTGCCCTACCTGTGAGTATTATAATATAATCTGTTTGTATGTGTTGCTCCACCATTTGTGTTCAAATATCTTTTGCTTCTCAACCAGAAACTGTCGATGCTAATTTTTAGCATTTCAGTGGCGTTTTGCATTGTTTGTTAGCATTGAGCTAAGCAGACTTTCTCAATTATCCAAAGCTATGTGGTTGTTTTCAATCCAAATTGTGCAATTATCTTTGCGTCATGTTTAGTTTGACAGTAAACTTCGAATAGGAGTGGAAATAGTCATCTTGAAGTTTCTTTTACATTGTTAGCTGTCAAACTGTTGCTCATGTGAGTTGAAGTGAGTTCACTGCCACCATCCAGTGCTCAAATCACAACTTTGCACTTACAAGTCAAAACAAACAACGAATAACGAATAACGGTCATCTCAAAGCACCGCTGTAGTTCGATCTCATCATCTCAATAATCATAATTTGCAGTGCTGTTCTTGATATCAATCCGAGAAAGCAGGCATACAGTCACTATATGTTGTGAACACAATATGAGTTTCAGTTTGAACGTCACAGGAAAAACCAACGTCAACCTGCATTTAATTTGAGTGGAATAGTCATAAAATCCACTTTAGATTAACGTCAACATCAAAACCCTCCCTTGCATTGGCTTCATAGGCTCCATCAACTTGTGGTTCCGATTACGTAACTCCTTTTACATCCACACCACAGTGATGGACATTCAGCACGCGGACGGACACGCGCACTGGTTGATTCACTGGAGTGGAAAGGCCTCACAGGGATTAGCGCACAGTGCAACAGATGGCGCGTTCTGTGACACTTCCTGTTCCACGCGCACGCGCAAAAAATACACGACAAATTGACTTTTTTTTTTTTTTTTTTACCTTTTTCTTGGGCGGCATCCTGCCTACCAACGAGCGCTTCTGTCATTCCATGCGTGTCCGAGTTTGGGTTTCACCTGCGACGCCTATTGGTTGACACATATGGACCACTATGCTGCAAGACCGGGAAGGGGAACTTGTGCACGTTGTCCAGTGACACGCGTAAAATGCTCTCAAAACATGAAAGGAACAACAACAACAACAAAAGCGAACGATGTTTCTTCTTCTTCTGCTGCTACCTCAACGGAGACGGAGACGCGTGGGACTGAGAAGTTGCGTGAGGGTGGGTGGCTTTCTCCTGAGAGTCCTCCGGGTATTAGCGGCTTATTCCCGGTGCGCATCTGTTGCGCGCGTCCTGCAGGACCGAGCTGTCGCGACGCGCGGTGCACGCCGGTTAAATAAGCCCGCCAGTGCATGCGCGTTGGGGTTGTCAGCCATGTTTCGTGCGTGAGTGAGTGAGTGAGTGAGTGAGTGAGTGAGTGAGTGAGTGACAGCATTCAAACGTGATAGTCTTTTGTGTGTCAAATCTAATTCACTCAACAATTACGACACTGCAAGCACTTCTAGTTCATGTCAATTATTGCAGGTAGATTCCATAAAACTGCATTATTCCATTTTTGTGTGTCATATATTGGTTCTTGTGCAGCGTCAAATAAAGTGTAGAACTCTGAAAAAAAGTAAAATGTCAAGAAAAAAAATAATTAAATAGGAAGTTAGAAAGTGATAAGAATTTGCCAGATATTTATGAGATTAAAATTGTATTATGAGGAAAATGTTGGGAAGTTCAGAGAATTAACTGCAAATATTTATTAAATTGTTTAAAGTCCAGTAAAGTTGTATTAAAAATAGAGCTGTCAAACGATTAAATTTTTTAATCAAATTAATCACATCTTAGAATTTTGATTAATCGTGATTAATCACTGACTTAAAAAGGCTTTTTTTCCCCAACATATTTTGCCCGATAAATTTGAAGCGCGCCAGTTATGTGTTAATTTTTTCGACATGTAATGTTATAAGGACGTCTTCAAAAATTTATATCTACTGCATACGCTCATCCTGCTTTTTCTAGTCAAATAATTACATAATTTAAAATGGGAACAAAATGAACTACGGCATATGTAAACATTAAATGCTTTACTTTAATGCATGTAGTTATGTTTATTGCTCAAGTTCCAACAGCGACCTTTAACGTAACCATCTGCTGTGGCTAAAAAGGATCATTTGCGGTCAAAATTAATAGTGTGATTAATCTGTGGTAATACAATGATTAATACGATAAAAAAAAAAATTGATTAATTAATTAGTTAACGCTTTAACTTTGACAGCACTAATAAAAGTTGTTAAAGTTTTGAGAAAAGTTTTGATGGTAATGTAACATGAGTAAAGTTGTATTATGATGAGATGTGAACTCAACGCAACTCCACAATAGACAATGCAAGGCAACTTTATTTACTTATACACAAGATAATGTGCTTTACAATGCAGCATTTTTGCCAATAGTGATCAATTCTTCAAAAAAAAGTGGCTTAATGCTAACTCTTAACAGGAAACACATATCCTTGGAGCAACTAATATTTGAACACAAATGTTGCAGCAAGACATTTAGACTAAGAGTCATATTATTATTTATCCTGCGCGAGGCACAGCTAACGTCTAAACTGGATAGACGTCCATGTACAGTATCCAATACTGCCCCCAGGTGGCCAAGGCGGGAAGCAGCACAATGGCAATCCATTTGCTGGAACTCAAAACTCTTTACGTAATTTGTTTGTAATTATTTTTAATTATATTGATAGCCTATTACATTATTATTATTTTTTTAGTATATATTATTAGTTGGTGCTGGGGTTTTTTTGTGGAAAGAAAGACTGAAACGGGTCGATGGCATTTCCTTGTTTCATTTCAATATTATGGGGAGATGGTGATTTGAGTTGCTTCAAGTTCAAGTCCCATCTCAAGGCACCACTGTAGTTTTATTCCAGTGTCCGGTTAGTACCAATTACAAGGCGATTGGAGTTGCATGTTGTGAAGAAGTTCTTACATAATGGAGATGATAGGAGCTATGATACGCTGAAGTAGTGGAGCAACACGCCATTTGAACGCTCGCCCGGATGCGGTGAAGCGTGCAAGCGCTCCACTAACTTCCTATAAGCATCAACAAACGAGCAGCCAAGTCCCTCACTGCAGCTCACGACCACCTCATTAAGACAATTCTTCTTTTATCATGCACTGTTGGTTGACAATGTCAGAGAGGTAGTCTACTAATTTGAGATGTTTTTTGATTAAATGATCCATAGATCATAACCTCTTTGGCAGAGGTCACCAACACCTCTCTGACACTAGTGCACTATTCCTTTACTTGTCTCGGATGTCATGAAGTTGTGCAAGTGTACTTAAAAGTGATCTGTGTGAATTTCCCCACAAGGGTCACATACATCGCTTAACTATTTCCTCAGCAACGTGCCGAGGAAGTGATGTTACGTGACGTTGTGATGCAGTAGGATGGAGTGGAGTTCCCTTGAGTCATATGATCGCTTCCAGTCAGTCGCCATTATGTGACCGCGGGTACGTGCGCACATACATAAATGAAACATCTGATCTGTCCCTAAGCTGCTTACAAGCAGAATGTCCTCTTGTGCGTGAGTGAGTGAGCGAGAGAGAGACAGAGACAGAGAGAAAATAGTTTAAAGGGGCTGTCTGCCGGATTCACTCAGGAAAATGCACTTTTTAAATACAGGATGTACACACTTTAACCCAGCAGTTTGGTGCACATTGATATTGCCATTGTTCAAAAACTTCGAATAGAGGCGCACATCTACAGCACCGATGACGCGCTTCCGGTAACACTTCAAAATAAAAGTGTATTTTGAAATTTGGTTTCTCACAGTCCCGTGTACTGTCATGCATACTGCCGTTAGCTTGACTACGACTATCTCAGTGGCTATCCGAGGCAGAAATGTCGTTTCAGCTCTACTATTAATAATCGATTTTGTACGATTATGCCTATTTTGTAATCGTAGAGTGTAATAATCGAAATCGTAATTGAATTTCGATTAATTCCACAGCCCTAGCGTGAGTGAAGAAAAAAAAATCCGTGCGTGCTTTCAAATTGCCGCGGGAGTGACGTCACGCGGCTGACACGTTCGCCCGGCCCGTTTGCGACACGCCCCCCCCCCGCGCTGCGATTGGCAGGAGGGTTGTAAACACTGTCTTTCCACAGAAACATCCCGTTTACAAGGACGAAATTACCACAAAACACTAACAAAAACACAGATGTGCAGACTGAGAGAAAGTTAAAGTGTGTACATCCTGTATTTAAACAGTGCATTTTCCTGAGTGAATCCGGCAGACAGCCCCTTTAAAACAGCAGTCAGACCTAACTAAATGTCTGTTCTAAAACCGTGACACGTACTTGCTACTTGCTTCACAGTTAGCATGGATTTGTTAGCATTAAACTAAGTGGGCTTTCCTAAGGCAAAGCTATGTGGTTGTTTTAAATACTTTAAAAGTGTAATTCTCTTAATGTTTATCTGACAGTAAACTTCAACTGGGAGTGGCATTAAACAATTTGAAGCCTTTTTTTTTTCCTTTTTTTTTTTAATGAATTGTTCCATATTTATTAGGCGTGGGAATCTTTGATTGTCTCAAGATTTGATTACGATTTTTGGGTCTGAGATTCAATTCAGAATCGATTTTTGATTGAAAATGATTTGATTGACAATTATTTCTGCTTCATTTTATAGATGAGCATATTATTGTCACGATCTATACCAGTCTAACTCGCTAATGCTAATTAGCGCGCTACTCAGGGCACTATTATCGATCAAAAGAATTGCTATTCATACAAAACGCTTCAGGAATGTATATCCAGAAGCTTAACATTACTCACTGGCATATGCTACGCTGCAAAAAATTAACTTTTATTATTGGCATAACTTGATCATGACCTTTTCCTTCTTCTCTCTAATGTAGCTCCAACTTAACTGTATATCACAAGGCACGGAACCACACTGCCCTTAAGTGGCCAAATCGGGTACAACATAAACAGTGTTCCCAGTAAACAAGGGCAAGATGAAGACAGTATAAAATAATTTAAATAAAATCGATTTTAGGACATTTAAAAATCGATTTTGAATTATACTAAATGAGAATCATGATTCTTATGAGAATCGATTGATTTTTGGCACACCCTTAAAATTTACCAAAGTGTTGCTTGTTGAGAAGTGAGTTGTCCTGTACAACTGTAATTGGCTAGTTGATATTATTTTCCCTCTCTCATCTACGTCCATCAGCCCCAATTTTCAAAGTCAAATGCATCCCTCATGAGTCATTTGTGTTCTAATGTTGTAGTTTTCCTGTTGCAGATGCACGAACGTTGGTCACTTACATAAGTGGACTGCACTCGCCGCCAGTTGCCCAGCCCACAGCAATACATCAAGACATCAGCATTGGGAGGAAGACGAGGCTGAAGGTGCCTGCGCTGCGGGTGAGGAACTTTCTTGCGCCAGGGACTTCTGCCCGTGTCGCCCACAGGTTCTCGTCGGGAAGTATCGGGGAGTCAGCGGGTCCAACAAGGTGTCATCACACTTCGTGTCTTCCCCATCAATCAGACATGTTGGGGGGGAGTCCCCCCCCCCCCTCCCACTCCCTTCAAGGGTCCTCTTTCACTGCTTACCTGTGTCACAGAGTTTGTGCTCCTTCTCGTTTGTGTTGGTGTAAACGCTGCAGCCAATGCCCTTGCCTCCCTGCCTCTGTTGTCATGGCGCAGCAGCAGGTAACATCAGGGCGAGCGCAGGAGGCACACGGCCTGAATTCAAATGACTAAGACCCCCCCCCCCCCCCTTCCGAACCACCCACAACAGCGACACCCCCTTTTCCTCCTTCACAAAGTCTGCATACTTTCTGCATCTTATCATATGGTTTGACATGGTCAGTAAAAAAAATGTTTATAGTTTAATTAAGGATTTAATTTTATTTTTTAATTTCAGATGCACTTTAAATCTTTTCTGTTACAGTTAATAAAGTTATTCTTTGTTGGTCTAAGTTGGTCCATAATTCTTTCTTTTTTTATTCTCTTATACGTTAATGCGAATACAGTGTTATGCAGAGGTGTGCTTAGAACAATTTTATAGACAAATGATACTATTTATGGGGGGGGGGGGGGGGGGGTTTCATTCTTACTTGGGAGGGCATGGCAGAAAATAATTGAGAAGCACTGCCATAGCCTAAGTCCCCAAAGTTATGAAATAAACGTTAATAAATGTTTCCCTTTCTTACGGGCGTTTGTATCACATTAGCTCAAACAGCACTCCCAAATGGGCAGTTTCAGCTGGTCGGTTTTACACGTCACTAACCCCACCTTTTTCGGTTTTACACGTCACTAGCTCAGCGCGAACTCCACCCTCACAATTTTAAACCCCTCCCCCTCGCCGGAGCAAACAAACAGCAGCAGGAGGAGGACAGCATGGTCCACGATTTTGCGGCCCGTTATCTCTGGCCCGGAGGCTCGTGGAGGGTCGGCACCTAAGCCGTTGGAAAGCCAAGGTCGAGCCGGTTCCCGGGATGTGTTCATTTTCCCCATAGGACTTATGGTTCGACCGGTACGGGTGTTTCAATCCATCTCCCGAGAGTCAGGTGGCCGATTTCGCGGCCCCGTATCTCCGGACCGGACGGTCGTGGAGGGCCGACACCGACGCCGTTGGAAAGCCGAGGTCGAGCCGGTTCCCGGGATGTGTTCATTTTCCCCGTAGGACTTATAGTTCGACCGGTACGGGGGTGTCAATCTCAGTAGCTGCACCCGGTCGTGAGGAGGATTAGCAGCCTTGACAGTTTATGGCAGGGGTGACAAACTGCGGTCCTCGAGGGCCGGTGTCCTGCAGGTTTTGCAGATTTCCCTACTCGAAGTGCAGCTGATTCCAATTAACAGGCTCGTTATCAGGTTTCTGCAGAGCTTGCTGATGAGCTGATCATGAATCAGCTGTGTTGAAGAAGGGAAATATCCAAAACCAGCAGGACTGCGGCCCTCGAGGACCGGATCTCGCCACCCCTGGTTTATGGCAAACATTTAACTGACGACTGCGTCAGGAATTTGGGACAATAGCGGACTCTCCGGTTACTCTGTACTACTACCTAAGCCATGGCTGCCATAAAAAGGTTGTTCTGCCTGCCGGGTTTACGTGAACGTGGCGGTGGATCCTAACGCAGGGAAGCAGGGCGAGGAGGCACAGGTGCTCAAAGAAAAGGAAATTTCATTCAACAAACACAAAAAGGCAAACAAGGTACTACCAAAACACACACAAAAATTAGCATAACCAAATTCAAAGTAACCAACACACGAGGAGCGAAACATGGCAAGGACATTGACATACAAACTGACAAAACCAGGATGACAAGCATAGGTGAACTTGATAAAACTTGACGAGGAAGACAAGAGGAACACAAGGAAAGCACTAAGTCCCTGTTCACAAGGAAGCAAAGTCCTGTTTTTGGTTCCTCAAAAAAATAAAAAAAAAATCTTGTACACAGTCCAAAAGAAGATGCTGAGGACATTTAACGGCTGTTATGTATATGCCAAGTCTGGAGTGGCGCTATAGCGCAGCCACAGGGTAATGATGAAAAGCGTAGAAGAAGAATCAGCGAAGACGATGAACCACATGATCTGAATATATGACTGGATAGCCGATAGGCCAAGACTTTTGGAAGCCGCAAGGCCGCGATTTTGCTCCCCCTAAGGTAGTTTCTCGGCATATGATCCATACATTTACGGTATTTAAATTGGAGAACATTTGAGACAGTACTTAGTCGAAACAAAGATTTGTTTTAAATTTGTTATGCATAAACAAGAGGACTTCAGTACGGAGCCCCTACGGTGACATGGTAGAAAAAAAAACTTTGCGTTCCCTCGCAAAATAACTTTGCGTTCCCTCGCAATCTACGCAATCTTTGCGAGAGAAGGCAAAGTTGTTTTGCGAGGGAACGCAAAGTTGTTTTTTTTCGCCTACCATGTCAACTTCGCTGGGCCGTAAACACTTCCGGGTCATCTTCCATGCGAACAAAAGCGACATCTAAACAAAGCAGTGGAAAAATACATGCTCCATCCTAGTCGCTTTTGGAAAGCTTTCCCACTGTTTTGTTTCATGTTTACAAACGTTTCATCCTCGTCGCTTTTGTTCACATGGGAGATGACCCGGAAGTGTTTACGTCGCAGCCAAGGTGACATGGTAGGCGAAAAAAACAACTTTGCGTTCCCTCGCAAAACAACTTTGCGTTCTCTTGCAAAATGTTTTGCGACGGCACGCAATCTTTGCGTTCCCTCGCAATCTTTGCGGCTCCGTACCTTAGGGGCTCCGTACTTCAGACATTTTACAACTTGCCTTAAATACATGTATAAAATAAGGGCTCTGCAGACGGGAGGCTACGTCGCTTGCTCTCAATGGGGAACCACACGATACACGTCACCACACTTAATTAATATTCATGATTTTAGCGAGGTGGTCAAACTCAGCGGGCTCGTCATGCTAAACGGATGTCACCAGTCTACTAGCGAGATGTATATGGCGCTAAATCTACTAATTCTGTCTCAGAATGATATAAGTTCACTGGTATAGACGTCGAAGAACATACTAAATTTTGCTGGGAGAAGTCCACTTTTTTTTCTCAAATTTCAAGAACCAAGTATTGTTCCTTGGATTCCCGTGTGTTGTACAAAAGTGTTCCATTATTTCATGTGAATATTTACAATGTGATGCGTGTGGTCAGAACATGCTGTGCTTCTTGAATATCTTCATCCTGGTCATGCAGGTGAAATAGAAGAAGGCCAGGCTGACCAAGGCGTTCTTCAGAGGGAACAAGATGGGCGTGACGGGTCCGAAGACAGCCAGCAGGGACACCCGCGTCACCAAGAAGGGAAGGTCCTGGAGGGCCACCCCGGCCAAGGACGAGAGCGGGCCGTGAGGGGCGAGGACGGCCCGCAGGCTGGACAGGAAGGCCAGGATGAAGACGGGGTACACCCAAGCCGAGTAGAAGACGTTCGGCTCGCCCGCCACCCGCACCATCTCCACCGTGTCCAACCAGAACAGGAAACAATCCACAAACGCCTCCGATCTGGCGTCTCTCCTCCCCAGGAAGCCCAAGCGGCCCGAGAAGGCTCTGGAGGAAGAGTACGGGTAGGCGGCGCCCGATGTTCTGGAGGTGATGGGCGTGGAACGGCCTGCGGGTAGGTCGTTACGCCCGTGGGGGGCGTGGGCCTTGTTGGGGGGCTCCGCTTGGGGGTTGGGTGGGGCACCGTTCTGGGCTTCATCAGGCTGCGCAGTGTTGGAGATGGAGCTGACCGTTTCCAGGTGGGTTAGAACCGGGCTCAGTAGCTCAAAGGTCAGGTCCATGTTGTCTGCTGCAAATCACAACAGCCAGCTTTGGGTCATTTCAAACATCGGATATTACTGACATATGAATAAGAAATAGGTTATTAGAGGTATCACATCCTATTTTTCAATATATATATATATGACGTATTTCAAAAGTCATGTAAATTATGCAAGGTCACACAATTGTACAAATAAGTCATTGGACCTGTTTTTGGTCTCTAATCTGAACATTACATTGTCCGAGGAGCCTGCAGGGCCGCAGTCGCTCCACCAGGTCCACACAAATGAGCGACAACATCACTAAGGAGACGGGCAACTCAGCAAAGTGGTCCAGACGCACGCCAGCGTTGACTTGCACCTATTGAGAGGCGGAGAAAGGGAGAAAGACTTCAAACATTAGGGAAAAAAACATTTAGATTACAGTTGAAATAACAAGTGTATGTTGATAGTAAAGTTAATGGGCAACTGGTCACATTACTGACTTTGTTACTGAATAACTCGCATGTTCTCGTGACAGTGGCAATTTTTGTTTTTTATTTTGTTGAAAGACTTAAGTCCTCATTGCAAATGAATAGCATGCAGTTGGCTTCATATTGACTCGAGAACATACCGTACGAAATATGGATAAATTTGACAATCCTTAATTTGGATTGACATGTCTAGTTACCTTTTTTTGACTTGCATTTTAACTTTGTATTATATTGTATATTGTATTATGTATTTTACCTGGGAACTTGCTATTACAATGGCAAAGCAAGGTAGCGTGCACAAGAGGAGATAGGCCAGTGCTGTTGGTCTCCTAGGTGATGGGGGGGGGAGACACACAAAATCTATCACATGCTGAAAGTCAAACATTTCATAATTATTTTTGAAGACAATACTGCTGTTACAATTCAATAAAGTATAATTAATGGTGCCTTGAGATACGAGCCATCAGTCAGATGATTTTTTTTGCTTTGACTTGTGAGGTTAAACTTGGGCTAGCCTGCATATGAGGGCAAATGAATGAACGAAACTCAATACTATAATCACGGTACTTTTGCAAATAGTGAACAATTCTTCAAAACAGAGCTGTCAACCTGGTTAATTCCACTCTGTTGACATTACTGTCCAGCTAAACGGGAAAATTACACTTTGTGAATTGAAGATACCAGCCTGCTAGCTTAATGCTAACATAAATGGAAAGTGCCATTGACATGTTCAGGTTAGCATCAATAGTCACAATTGTACAATAGTTTCAGCAACAGATATTTGAAAACAAATGATTGAAAAACACATTTGGACAATATTGGAGCAACTTTTTCATGACGCACAAAAAGTTCAATGCTTTACTTCTATTTACAGTAATTATTCTATTATGCAATGTTTTTATGTACAGTCTAGTGCTATCTGTATTTATTTATTTATTGAAGGGGGCTGCAAAATATTATTTTTACATGTGTTTCAATGGCTTAAGATGATTTAACATGAGTGTTTTGAGTTAAGAGCGTGGTCACAGCACAATTTAAACTCGTAACTCAAATCACCAAAGTAAAAACATTTTCCCGGTAAGTTGCACTTCCGGTTTGTTTTTTGTTTTTTTTTGTTTTTAAATGCTTTATTAACAGTTCAACACAGCTTTGCACTTCCGGTTCTTCTATGGTTATCGTTGCACGCATGACATCATCAGCGCAACGTACTCACCACCGTGTGGTCTTTAGTCTCCGCCCCCTTATGACGTGATACTTGAGAGGCACCCAAACCAGCAGGGCGCCGGAGGCCACGTAGGCCACCGAAGAGGCCACGGCCAGCCAGTAGGCGGTGTCGTCGCGTCCCCTCACGTCGCTCAGCAGTCGGGCGAAGCGCTCGGCAAGCACCAACGAGGGAACGGCCATCGCGGCGAACTGCAGCAGCTCGTACGTGGCCAGCTTCAGCATCTTAGCCCTGGCCAAAGTCATCATGGCGAGAGGAGACCATGAAAAATGATGGCGATAAATGATGTTGACGACGACGGAGCGGCGATGTGGACTCTGCTCGCTCCGGGAACGAAGCGAGCTTTACGCTGCACACTGACAGCACGACTGCTTTATTGTTACGGTAGCGCTCACTTTTTACGAGGCACTTCCATCCCATAATGAGCCAACGGCGACATTACACAGGTGAACAATTAGAACTCAAAGGTCTTCATCAGGCGACCATACAACTGAAACTTTACAATATTTGAATTGAAATTTTATTTGTGTTTAAAATTACATTACGTTGCAATTTTCTTCTCCACCAGAGGGTGCAATTAAAAACTGAAATACCTGAACGAACTACTGTAGTTTTCTTGGTATAAAATATGGTCAGTGTAATTGTGTCCTGCCTGGGAAGAGAGTAGCACATTGTGAGCTGCACAACCCAAAGTAAAATATTTAAACTTGATATATTTTGAAACATGCGTCGTATATAGACAAAAATTCCAGCAGCAAATCATGGAGACTCGTTCGAGGAGGGATTCAGGGTGTTGCTGTTTTAAGCTAACATTAAACAAGAACTATGATAGTCTGGGGCAACATGTCTCAGTGATTTGGGGTTTGTTGTCACATATAGAATGGGCCAATGAAAAATGCATCTCTGGCAAACTCTGTTTACGTGTCACGTTTTGTTTCATGATTTCCAGGTGTTGTTGGAACCACAAGACAGACAGTATGTCCTAATTTCAGGACTGGTTTTAAGTTTCGTGATGAAATACTTTCTTTTGAAATTCAATTTAACCTCACATTTTCAGTTTATGGATGGCTGAGATATGACCTACATGCTAGCAGTTCGTATAAGGATTTAATCCTATAGTTTTTAATTAGTTTAATTGAAACAGCAATCGAACTTAAATTTGTTTGCATTTTAATTGTATACATAGTTCCTAAGGACTTTAATCCAATGCATGTTTCATATTTTATGTTGACGCTTGCTAATGTTTGATTCAGTTTGTAATTTATGCTTGAAATAGCAATGAAAATTGAATACATAATAGTTTTAGAAGTTTAATTGAAATAGCAAGCAAAGTTAATTTGGACTAATTGTAATAGTAGTTAAAATATATTTGTAATTTATATTATACCCATTGAAATTGTGATTGAAATTGAAAATTGATTGGGTTTAATTCTCAATTCAGTTCAAATAGTACTTGAAATTATACTTTTAATTGAAATATTAATTTAAATTCTTGTAACTAAATTTAACATTTGAAAATGAAGTTGTAATTGTGATTTGCTTTAAATAGCAATCTAAATTGGAACATTTGCAATATTAAAAAGGTATTTGTAACTGTTGGCATTGAAAAAATTCAAATAGTCATAAATTGAAACATTTATCACATTTGTAATTGAAAGAATTTGAAATTTATTTAAAATTGAAATTGTGTTTGACATTAAAATTGGATTTGCAATGTAAAAAGTAGTTGTAATTTATATACTTAAATTCAATGACTATAAGCTAAACAATTGAATTACACAAAACACCACCACACACGTTCCTATACATTTGGCCTGTTGTCTTTTTATTGTGACTACCAATTGATAAGTAAGTTTAAAAGAATGCATTAAAGAGCAGGCTACGATTTTACTTTTTAAAAATAATCAATCGTAACCATGTTGTAGAAAGGAAAAACATAAAAAAAAACTTAAAAAAAAACAGGCAGCACCTTCCAGTTGGCTTTCAATCAACACATATTAGCCCTCAAATCAATTTCATACAAATTAAAAGGCAAAAATGAAATGAAAGTGATTCCACTGTTTCTCCATTTCAAGGGAATGACATCACCAGTCGTTCCGAATTACACAAGTTCACCTTGTGTGGAGTAAAGACAGCATAGGGAGGGATTTAAAGTCATATTATTCAGTTAAGCGTTGAAATACACAAAAGGAGGTTGGTTTGTTTGTTTGTGTTCTCATCCTATAGTACGACAATCACAAACAGCAACATGAAGAGATTTCCTTCCTTTTATAATGTACAACTAGCGGAATCGGAACATCACCCGTCGTTCCGCTCTTCCTGGAATACGTACACCCTCTCGCCCCATTATATAATATAACAATCAACACATAAATTAAAATACTCTACAAAAGAAAAAGACAAAACATACCGAGGTGTTGTTGAGGCCGAGCGCGAACTGTGTTAATATTTACAAGAGCCATGTGCATGCTTAGCTTTGCTCATCTTGCTCCGCCCCAGAAATAAAAGTGGCGTCAGTTTTCAGTACTTGGAAAAAATATATACAGAATGTAGACTAAATCAATGTCACTTTTGTATGACACAAGAGTAGCGTGTACTGTCGAGTAGTGAGTGAGTGAATAAAAAGGCTGCTGTCGCATGTAAGTGTCGGTAGAGATTAGACTGGACATGTTACGTCAACAAATCAACACCATAAAAGTGCAACTAGAAATGACAGTGCCGCAGAACGCTTCCAATTTGCCCTGATGTCACAAATTAGCACAACTCCCATGCAGTTACGGATTTCGAGTCCCGATACGTGTATCTCCATGTTTGCTCTTGCCACATGCACAATGAATACAGAATGATGACAATTGGTTTAGAATTCACTTGTTAATTCATTTGAATTAATTGAGCTAAATTTATGCCAAGTAGGAACTAAGAAATATTTTCAATTTAAGTTTGTGATGTTGCATTCATTGCGCTGGAGGAAACTTCTGCTTTGCTACTTAATAAAACAATGAAATTGGTTAAATTGACACATTTTGAAGTTGTGTCAATGTGAAGTAATGTTTTGGGAGATTCATTTTAAGGTGAAAACAACAAAGACAAAATTAACAACGTATGTTCATATTTCTAAACAAGGTTTACTGAGCTAGTGCAGGAAATGCAGATTCTGTAAAACAAGTGAACAGGAGGTTTGGAAAAATAACAAACTTGATTTTTTTCTTAACATTATATACCGGTATTCAGTATAATTAATTACTGTAAGGTTGCAGTCCAAAGTGACCAATGTTAAGATTTTTAGGAGAAAACGTCTGCTTATTAAGAAGTGTAATCAACATATACTGTAGTAATTACGGAAATGGTTGAATCAAGTTGAACTAATAATTTGGATGATTTATAAACAATGTTATAACTGGGATTGTTTTTTTCCCCGAAAAACAAACAAACTGACCTGGGACAATAATTGTACCCCTGAAAGCAAATTGTGTTCACGTTGACCAAACGTTTTAGAATGTTACGCGGAAGTATACATTTTGGTCGTTGTGCTGATTTTGCCATTTTGGAAAATTGGGAAGCTCGGCATCTTTACGTTGGATTTCAGCATTGTCCACAAAATAAACATGAACGAAATGTCTGATCTGGCGCGACTATGCGGACTTTTGGTGTAAATGAGTGTTTGTGGGGAGTTGGGGGCCTTTATAGCAAGGCCTTTTCTGAGTAGGGGGCTTGCGGAGGCTCTGCGGAGGTCGGCGCGATGTGGCCAGCGGGGGCGCCGTAGTTAGGCAGCGCCTGCGTGACGGCGGCGGGGCTCGTGCCGGGAAGAGGCCCGCCCTGGTAGGCGTCGGCCGGCGGCATGCCGCCTGGCGCGGCGTAGATGGCAGGCTGAGCCATGTACATGTGGGCCTCACTGGGGAAAGGAACACAAGTTGTTGGAGAAAAATGTACGTCATAATGTAGTAAACCTGCATCGAAATGGACAATTTGAAGAAACACTTTCATTCATTTAAAAGTCAGCTAAAGTAAGCAATGCTATTTTATTCAACAAATGCTTCATTTTAAGTTAAAAAATTTGGGGGAAGATTAAAATTAAATGTAAAAAACAGAATTAGTGTTGTATCTCAAATTTTCCTTGTTAGATGTCTGAAAAAATAAAAAGTTTTTTAAACTAATTTAAAAAAAAGAAAGATCAAACGTGTGCTGATTTTTGTGTGGATGTATTTACTGTACAGTGGACCCTCACATACTTGCGGTTCAGCACTTCCAGTGCATATTTTTTTCCAATATTTATTCTTGTTTTTTGCTTTGTTTATTTTCCCCATTATCCAATTCAACCTTTTCAAATTAACGTATTTCATTTTTAAAATAACTTAATTTGAACTAAGTGGAAAAAATAAATAAATTAAATAGATTGAAAAATTACATTTTAATTAATTGGAAATTCTAACAAAAATGTACAAATGTAATTAACTATTAATTTATTAAGGCTATTTCAAACTTTTGTTTTTTTTATTTAATTATTATTTAGAACACATAAAATTAATGAAAATGTTGTACAGTACCTTACAAAGATATAAGCAGAAATGTTTTTTTGTTTTTTTGCAATATGAGAATAAAGTGCATTTGCACATCCAAAACAGAAGGTGGCAGTGGCACTCTTGTTGTTAGTGCACAAGGAGTATTAGCGGTACAAACAAAGTTGAGAAGCGCAAAATATAAAATTTTCATTTTGGTTTATAATTGAGAAGCACTGCATTAATCTGTCCAACTTTGTTTATCTCAAATCTATTGATAGAGTGTTATCATGTCAATGGCATTTAACCAAGGCAAAACTGTGGTCATTTTCAGTACAAAATGTGCAATTGTACTTGTTTTATGATTAGTTTGACAGTAAACTTCAAGTGGTATTGACCTTAAACAGCTTGAGGCCTTTTTCGATGAATTATCTACTATTTTGCCTGAAGCCAGTTGAATTGAGCTCAGTGCCATCATGCAGCACGCGCATCTCAAGTTTGTGCTTCCAAGTCAATACAAAAAAACAAAAAAAACAAAAAAAAAATAATGGCTTGCAGTTCTGTTGTATCTCAATGTAGCACTGGCCTAGCAATGCCAGTTTAAAGTGTAGTAGTAATAGTAGTAGTACGACCAAGTAGGCATGTAGGTACAATTTCATTAAAAAAATAAAAATAAATTCATGAAAATTGGTGGTTGCCGGGCAGAGTTCACAGGTCTTAACATGAGTACTTGTCATTGTGTTTGGCGGTCTCATCTGACCTGGGTGCGGGCGTCTGGCCTTGAAGCTGCTCCACGGGCACGTTGTAACCTGGCACGCCGCCGCCACTCATGCCGTAGGAACTTGAGACGGGAGCGGCCGGGTACACCTGCGGTACGGAAGACGCACGTTAGGATTCCGACACTTTGACTGAGGGATTGATGATGATGATGATGATGATACCTGCTGCTGTTGCGTGACTGCGGCAGGGGGCTGCTGCATGTAGTACTGCTGACTCTGCAGCTTGGCGTACATGGCGTACACGGGGTCTTCGTTCATGAGCTTGGCGTACAGCGACAGAGCTTCCATCACCTTCACGTTGAGCTCCGACAGCTCAGAGTGCTTCCTGGTCACGCGTGCGCGCACAAATAACAGACACGTCAACGTGAATGACCGATAACGACACTTTGCGAGTGTTTGATGATGGGAAGTACCGATCGATGTCCTCCAGTTTCTGGTCAATGAGGGGTCCCATTTGATTGCACGCTCCTGACACACACGAACAAACGTTATTCCACTTACATATGCTACTGCTACTTTTACAATTTGTTTGTATATTTACTAGAAATGTTATTCTGACTTTACTACTGTGTTAGGTGCAGGTTAGTGGTAGAATACAACATGCTCAACCTTGCGGAAAAACTCAAGTTACATCGACACCAAAGGGGCGGAACTAGGATGAAATTAGATTTCAATGTTGATTACTATTTTAATTTCAGTTTGTCATCGAAATAGAAATTTAACTGGCATTTTAATTCTTAGTTGCATTTCAAGTAAATGTATATTTCAATTACAATTTTGTAAACTTCAATTCAAAGTTTGATTACAATTAATATTTTATAATGTAATCAATTTGCACATTTGACTATTACAATTTCAATGAAACATATTTCAATTACAATTACAAATTTGAACTTGAAATTAACATCTAAATTTCAATTAAAATTTCAAAAAGTTGAATTTCAATGACAATTTCAATCAGTATAGGTATTAAAAATATTAACATTACAATTACTCTGAACAATGTCCACTTGTAGCAGATTTTAATTCCTTTTCACGTTTTAATGTGCAGTAAAAGTGTTATGCAAACAAATAGATGCTTGATACAAACAAGCTAACTATTACCCACTGCACAAATATTACTGTAGCATAACCAGACTACATTACTTAAAAACACCAACAGGCAACTCTAAAATCCTCCATAAACAAAACATTACGTATGATATTTTTTAATCTTTCCTCAGTTATGCCCTACTTTTGTTTGCACTTTGTTCCTTGTATTATATATATTATATTTAATATATTATTAACACAAGTCTAGAGGTAGAAAATATTCATCCTTTGACAACTTCAATTTCCTTCACAGGACTAATCGAATATCTATTCCATATTTGAATTCCTAACCCCGTTTCAAACTGCTCCTATGACTCGTAACTCCGCCTCCTCATAAGCATGTCGTTTACCTTCCAGTTGGAGCAACTCAACACTGTCTGACTGGTTGTCCGTGGGGTCTGCACTCTGAATCATCTGCAGCAATTGATCCATTTTGTCCTGAAAGTACATTTTTAGTATAACCACTTTGTTTATTGAAGCACGGTAATGCCTGGATAAATATAGTAGTCGCCATTTTATCATTTCATTTTTTTTTACCTCATCGATAAAAACAGGCTCCTGTTCCGGCTCGATGGTCTCCACCTGAATGTCCTCGCTAAACTGCACCGTCTTTTTCTCCGTCTTCACTGTGGCAAGAGGAGACACTGGTGCAAAACAAGCTCCTTGTTATGGAAAGAAATACAGTAACACCCCACTTTCCTGTGGGTCACCTATTGTGATCCTCGTATAGCATCGTTTTTTCTTACACAATCTTTTTGTGTTTAAGGGGAAGCCAAGCCAAAAATGTTCTTTGCAATATGATGTTCTATGCACCCTCACTAGTCTAAACAGGGCATTGTGATTAATGAATTAAGCAGCAATTATGCATCCATCTCAGGGCGGCCATTTTGCCTCTTGCTGTCCACTGAATTTGACATCACAGTTGCTCAGGGCTCATCTTGTGATTGTCACATGACCAAACGGAGAAAACAGGTGAGCTGTGACTGTCGTTACTGAGCCCTTAGGCACTGTGATGTCATTTTCAGCTGACACTAATTAGTGGCAGTACAAGGTAAAATGGCCGCTCCCTTCGATGGAAAAAAAAAAAACAGGTGGATTTTTCTGTTTAATTCACATTCCACAAATGAGAAGACATTTGTTTAGATGAGGAAGGTCACATACGGTAGAACATATTGTAAAGAACATTTTTTTACTTGACTCATTAAAATACATTAGCTTTAACTGTTTCAACAAAATTTAATGTGATTACAACTTGTGTATGGGGTATTTTATTAACACTTGATTGATAAAACAATTGTTTATTTATTTTTTTAATTTTATTGATACCTCAACTTACGAGTGAGACAAGCGAGTGTTGTGTGCACAACATTTTTTTTATCCGCTTTGGGGGAAAAAAAAAACCTAATATTGCAAATTAGTTGCCAGGCTCCTGAGTTTCATCATCAAATCTTCACGTATGGCTGTATGCATTACAGTGCCCCCTGGTGGCCTACGTGCACATATGAGAAGGAACTGCACAAGGCATTGAATTAAAGCATCAAATCATGATGCAAAAATTGTTAAATTCTTCACATACTGTATTTATGTAATTACTAAATTACTAAAACGTACATTGTGTGCCATTTTTTTCTTATTAAAAACACCTTAAAATATGCTTATTGTCAACAATGTGTTTTTAAAAGAAGTTTTCAAATGTGTAGGAGTAGTATTTTAAGGCTTTATAAATTCAACTATTAATATGGTCTCTATGTCATTGGTGGGCCTGAAACACAACTGCCATGACAAACTGTATTAATTTAGAGATTACTGTGCTACTAATGTGTGTGTGTGTGTGTGTATGTACGTACTCATCTCAGGTTCTGCTGTGAGATCAGCAGTGACAAAATTGGAGGGGAAGAGGCCCACCCCCTGATACGTCTCCCCCTTCCACCAGTTGGGGTCGCTGAAATGAAGACAAGAACGTATTTATTAGTCACATGGCATAAACCAACATGCTGTTGCCGTTTTGTGTGTGCACGCTGACCTGTCATCCAGTATGGTGATGATCTCTCCCGACTTGAAGGTGAGCTCGTTGTCCTCGGCGGCCTCAAAGTCGTAGATGGCGCGCACCTTGCGTCCGTCCGACCTGTGCACGGTCATGAGTGAGGCCGTGCTGGGGTAGAGGGCGGAGAAGGACGTCTGGTTCTGCTGCCGCTGCTCCTTCAGGGACAGCTCGATGGCTGCAGTTAACAACACAGACAGGAGGACATTTGGTGTTGCAACAAATAAGATTGTGGAAACATATGGTTCAAATAGAAAGACAAAAAAATATATACATTATGCTTCTTCTTTACTAAAGCATCCTCAACTATCGTACATAAGTTAGTTGGGAAAAAAGGGAAAAATAATTAGTCCCATTAAATTATTAAATTATTTTATTATTATAAAAAAAAACGCACCACATTTGAAAAGAAACTAGTCCCATTAAGTTTCTTTTCAAATGTGGTGCGTTTTGTTTTTGTTTTAAATGGTAAAATACTTTCATAATTAATAACGTGCAACAACTAAAACAAGCTAACTTCCTAAACATTAATTACAAGCTGAAAAAAAAATAAAGTTTTATTTATAGTAAATGAATAATATATTTATATTCCACAACATCATCTTACATATGTTATAGTTTTCTCTTTACACATGAAAAAAATCCTAAAAGAGCACAACGAAATAAATAAACCAATGGCTTTATTGTGTTATTATCCCTTTGTCAGCAGTATATTTTGGCTGTGTTTTATTTCACAACTGAACAAGCAGTCTTTACTTCGATATTTTAGATGACTTAAATGACACGCATTGAGGAGACGCTTGAATTTACCTTTGGCCAAGTCTTCTTCCTCTTTCTTGTTTGAGGAGGCGGCGGGGTCTTTTGCCACCAAGGCGGGACTCGCTTTTGCCTGCTCTGCCGCCTGAAAGAGAAAGAAGTTCACACGCTGTACTCGATCCAAAACCAACAACCGGACGGCTTTCTGGGATGTGATCCGACCTGGGAGCCCACCGCGGGGAACGTGACGCCCTGCTCACGCAGGTTCTTGATCATGGCAGAGATCAGGGAGAGTTGGGGGTCGCTGCGGAAATCCTCGGCCCACTCCACCATCAGCGCCTTCAGCTTCTCGCACACTTTCGGGTGACCCTTGGAGCAATAATAATCCAACTAGAGGCAATGCAACACTATCAAGTCAGAATATGCACATAGAGATGATAGGATACCTTATTTAAGACGTTACTGACTTCACTGGCAAACTCTCGGGAGCACACCTCCAGGTGAAAGATCTTGCCACAGTTTGACACGCATGCACCAAGAAGCTGCCAGCACATGCACACACGCATAATGACATGTTAATGACACTCAGTGTCAAAAGTAAACTTCATCAGGTACATGCTCAGCACACACATAATAGTTTGTGGTTTTACATCAGTTTTTTTCCGAACCAGAATTCTTTGTGGCACAGTATTTCAGTGTTCCTCAGAAATATTCGTTTTCCTAAAAGAGAAAGAAGGTTGTTGTGTGTGCTTACAGTGAGTGCCTGCATGGCCACATGAGGATCCTTGTGATTCACTCGTCTCATTATAGAGCGCAGGCATTCTTTAGGCCTGCCAAGCAACAAAGATACATATGACTACTATTTTAATAATCGATGAATCTGCAATTTTTTTGCATCCCTATACTCAAAAACAGGACATTGTTTGAATTTGACAGTGAAGAAAATGTACAGACAAATTAATTAAGATCCAGTTACTGGTTTGGGCTGTAACATGTCAGAAAACAAACAAAAATGTTGCCCATTATTTCCATTTTTAATTCAACAAGATCTCTAAATGATTATTAATCACATCAACACTAATTATAAATTAATTTGATGATTGATAAGTTGTAGATTCATTGTTGAACCTCTACACATGACACATGTAACACTTTTGCATATGTACTGACCCAGTACGCGACTGTCCTATCTTATCACAAATGTCCAAGATGAGGCCCCAGTCCTCTGCCGTGTTCATCTCACTGGTTGCTTTCTCTATTGGGAGGAAACATGTGCACAAGGCAGTTGATTTAAAAATAAAACCATCAAATGGAGATTATTTGCTCTGCAGACGACAAGTTACAGGACTGGAGTTAGAACGTTTCAAATCCAAACTACAAGTGCTTCTTGTAAGTAGTCCCCCTGGAGTCTAACTCACCTTGCAAGCCTCGTCTGCCACACCAACAAGCACCCCTGGAAGGATTCTAATGCATAGCCTTAAAATGTCGCCAAGATTCCCACCTTCTTGGGCCTTGCCCACGCGTAGCAGGTATCTCACAAAACCAAGATATTTTTCTATGATCTGGACTGTTGTCATTTACACGGCATTAAAAACAATTCTTTTAAAAACCTGTCGTCAAAGTACAGCTCTGCGAATACTCCATTTATGCCTTTGTATGTGGATGTCAATAACCTGTTATGCCACGTTCTACTTTTGGAGGTCATCATCAAGTGAGGGGGTACTCATGATATGATGAAAGGTTTCTGGGGCTACACAAGACAAAAAAAAAAAGGTTGGGAATCACTGCCTTAGAGGGAGCAGGTCATTTCTGTAGGTTTTTACATAAAGTTTAAATAGGGAAGGTTTATTTGAAGCGATTAGTTGAATTTGCGAAAAGTGAACCCACTTTTTCGTACTACTACTCATTTATAAGGCCTTAAAAGTATCAAATGTGATGGCATGTTAATTAGGTGCTGATTTAATATTATTTAAACCTATGATCTGTTCCCTTGGTTTCAAGATATTGACAAAATATATATGTTCAAGAAATTTACAATTTTGGTCCATTTTTACTGTCGGAAAATTGTGAAGAATGAACGGAGGTCCACAAACGCATTTCTTCTTTCCATCTTGGAAGCTTTGAAACGCCAACATTCAAACGTATAAAATCTATTATAGTGTAGTGATCAGAACATAATTCACCCACGGAACGTTGGGACGAAGGGGGAGTTTGTTGGGATGAAAGGATGAAAGGATGAAAGGATAAAAGAACAAAATGTTGGTAGGTCTGTGAGCCTCGCACAGAGTGAGTGGTTGTTGCTGTTAAACGATGAGAAGCTGATATCAATAAACCGCCGGTCTTTGGCTCCGGACTTCAACACTCTGCCTCCGACTCCCGTCACTGCTCGCTACATTGGTGACCCCGACATTCGCCTCGTTGACGTTTCCGAGGCTGAGAATTTGATCGAATTGAGCGACATGGCGAACTCCGCTGATCTCAAGTTACCGGAGTTTTGGGAGTCGGCCGCGGCGACGTGGTTTGTACAAGCTGAAGCTCAGTTTGCCATCCGTGGAATTACGGACGATTCCACGCGCTACTACCACGTCGAGGCCGCGCTCGGGAGCTCCACGGCGGCCAGAGCTACGGCGCTAGCGAACACTACCATCTCCGAGCCACGTGCTCTGGCGGAAGAAGCCGACCGCTTTTTCCTGGCCACCCAGCGGCACAACCACGAGGTCTTGGCCTCTGCACGCGCCTTCCCAGTCCCGGCGGCCGCAACGGCACCTCATAAGGCGAAGAGGTGCCGCGCCCCTTGCTCCTTTGTTGCGTCGGGAAACGGCGACGCCTCCACTCAGTTGCAGCTGTGAGTGGGGGCGCAGAGTGCCGGCTGCTGTTTGTCGTGGACACCCTCTCCAGACTCTGTGACTCCGGCGCCCGCAGAAGCGTGTTGCCTGCCTCGGCTGAAGATGCTGCCGGGGGCGCTCACGGCCCGCACCTGTCAGCGGCCAACGATGCACCGATCCGGACCTACGGCACTACGACAGAATGTGTCTTTGGTGTGCCCTCCATCCAATACCTCGGCCACCTCATCAACGAGGACGGCGCCACCCCGCTCCCGGCAAAAGTGGAAGCTGTTGCCGCTTTTCCTCGACCCCGGACGGCCCAGGGTCTTCGGGAGTTCCTCGGGATGGTGATAGGTTCATCCGCCTCTTCCACTTCATCCTGGAGGGCCGTGAGTTCACGGTCTTCGTCGATCACATGCCGCTCGCCTTCTCCATGTCGAAGTTGTCCGAGCCGTGGTCCGCGCGGCAACAGCGACAGTTGCCGTTCATATCTGGATACACCACGGACATCCGACATATCGCTGGCAAGGACGACGTGGTCGCGGATTGTCTGTCCAGGGCAGCCGTCAACACGATACCGCTGGGCCTCGACTTTTCCCGGATGTCGGCCGACCAGGCTTCCGACCATGACACCCAGTCGCTTCGGGGCTCCGACACCGGGTTGCAAGTTAAACCGGCTCATGTTGACCATGTTGACCCCTTGGACCACCCCGCGCCCCCCGCCGCTGCCGCCCCCCGCCGCTGCGCCTTGTGGACCGTGTGGGGTCCCTTCCAGTTGTTCCTGCATCCCCGCCAGTTGGTGCGCGGGTCTGTTCTGGTGTTTCTGCTGTGTCCCTCCCGCCCTCGCTCCCTGGGTCATGTACCCGCAGGGGTCCGGCAGTTGCCGCCCCGTCATCCGGAGTTTGATTGTGGGTGAATTCTGGGGGGGCTTGTGTAGTGATCAGAACATAATTCACCCACGGAACGTTGGGACGAAGGGGGAGTTTGTTGGGATGAAAGGATGAAAGGATGAAAGGATAAAAGAACAAAATGTTGGTAGGTCTGTGAGCCTCGCACAGAGTGAGTGGTTGTTGCTGTTAAACGATGAGAAGCTGATATCAATAAACCGCCGGTCTTTGGCTCCGGACTTCAACACTCTGCCTCCGACTCCCGTCACTGCTCGCTACAATAGCAGCTAAATATGGCCAAAATACACCTGTTATTTTGTAACTAAAAGCTTTTGAGATAATACCTACAGTTACACATACACTTTTATACTAGCATACGAAAACGTTCAATGGCCACTTGTTTGTTTGGTAGTCAACATTATTTAACATGTTTGACAAACGCATGAGCAAACGCGTTGCGCACTTCGTTTATAGAACAAGACAAACTTTAAATGAGGCTTCGGAATGCCGGCTAATTTCCGATTTGCCGACAAAAAAAATTGGCCAAAGTGCCTCGTTTGTTTTGCTTCATTTTAAATTTTCTGTTGTTGAAAACGTTCCCTGTTCGTCATCACATGAATTGATGTGTCAGGATTGCTAAGCTAGCCAGCTGAGCTAACAGCGCTAACAACCGCTGGCTAACGACACACACTCACCACGTGACTGACGTGTCTCCCTACGCCATTTCAAACGGCACGACGGCACACAATTTCAAGTTTACAAGTAATAACTGTCCGCTTGAGTCGCCTCACACAAAAGTCCTCGGCCAGTCGAGACACTAGCCAAACAATGTTAGCATGTAGCATCTCCCCGGTTGGTCTTCACTCACCAACATCTTGGTCGAATGGGTTGGTCGCGAACAGCGGCATCGCTGGAGCAACAAACGTCACCTTCCGCGGTTGTTGTTGTTGTTGTTCGTCCTTATTTGGAATTATACAAATGCATAGTAGCGAGCGACCACACGGTTGAAGGTGAAAAAGCGTCGCCCGGCCGATTTTTCTACACAGTCACTCCTTCTCGCTGGACAGCAAACACGCAAGGCATGCTGGGAAAGCGAGTCAAAGTCCACTTTGGGGGACAATCAAAATAACACTCGAATATCACTCATTTGATTTCACTAAACTCATTTGTCTAATATTTTAAGAGTGGAAGTCTGCTAGAGATGACGTAACCATATAGCTTATCCCCGGTCCTTGTCATAAAAAAAAGATATGTCATTGTCACATGACGACAGCGATCATGTGACGTCGTCTTGTCCGGTAATGCGAGAAAATGTGACTTGTTCCAATGAATATTAAAACTAATAAATAGGAAAAGAAAAACTAATAAGCAGGCAAACGAATTTAGTAATTCATATTTTATATATACGGATTGTGTATTTCCTGACCTGTTTAATTTTATTTTTACATTGACAGCGCACACTTTTTTTTTGATGAAATTGTGAAGCCTGTTGGCCGTATTATTTGTGTATTTTTGTTTGCATATTATACATTCAGATTTTTCCTTTTCAATGAATAAGTTGCCATATATGAAATGTATTTTCGAAACAAAAAAGGGTGTGGTGACTGGGGAAGATAGAACGAAACAATGTACTGGATAAAAAAAAACAAAAAAACTTTTTTTATTTATTTATATTCTTCATATATTCATGGTTGTCTGCAATGATTGAATCAGGACAAAATTATTTTTCTTGGTTGTTGAATTTGTTGTGATATAATTTTCAAGAAACTTTCAATAAGTTTGGCAATTACTCTAACAGACTAACAATCTGCTTTTATTTTATTTAATTTTTTACAAGTAATATGCTCTTAGAGAATGAGAGAAAAAAAGTGTGATCGTGTCCATTTTTATGAACAATCTTGGCAGAGTTGTAACAAACAGAGGATGAAGTTGATGAGCTGTAATGAAAACTTGGGAAAGAGCAGAAGAGGCTCGGTTGAGACAAGTAGTGGAGAATTGTGTGCAACTGCATGTGGTTTCTTGGCTCGATGCCAAGAAAGAGAACCACATGGGCCAGATTCGCGATGAGAATCCTGATGGAGAAGTACAAGTGGGGCGGAGCTATGTGGTGGCCATGACCACCCCCTGGTCACTCTCCGGTAATTTTCTGAATGGTCAATTATCATGTGCATGAAACGAATGCTGATCTATTTTTTATTTTTTTAATGTGAGGCTGCTTATTTATTGGCATTGAGCTGAAATATTTCACCACTGATTGTGATCATTTTGTGAGTTTGTTATTGAAGACAAAAGACTTACACCGCCATAAAAACATTTTATTGTCATAAATGTTGTGAAGATATTTTAAATAGTGCTGATTAAACTACAGTATTCCCTGAATAATACACAAAATGGCAAATATCAATTCTATATGAAAAGTGATTATGCATTTAATAAGCACGTGGCATATTGGACATGCTATATTTGGTATGTGGTGAAAGAATCATCTTGTAAAAAATATATATGTATATATATAAAATTGCATCTTGTGTCTTTGTGCCTCACGCTTTAATTTCACATTGGCACTTTAAGGGCGAAAAAAAAAAATTCCATTAAAACAGCAGCACAACTCACATTGAGCATTTCCTATAGATGTCTGGTTCCTGTTATGGTGTCTGTTGTATATCTTTGGATTAAATAAAGATTAATGACATGGTGAAAGATGATTATCAAATAAGGAGGCTGCACAAATGAACGAATTAGATGACACACATCTTCAAGTCCTTCAATCATCAGTACAGACTAATGTGGGCTGTGCACTCTATGTGTCCATGTTATGTGTTTTGCAGCACAAAAAGTGCATTGAAGTCTCTCCAAGTGAAGCTCCGCTTGAGCAACAAAGTTCATCATCTTCGTTGTTGTTGCAATTTTCTTGCACACTCTTAAATGCTGCTCGTGCAGTCCAAGATGATGCTATGAAACCGTTGCTGATGCTGTGGAAAATGAGACAAATAAATCATAAGAAGTATGCATTTATATACAGTAGCGGTGGGTGATATGGCCTAAAAATAATATTACGATATTTCGAAGAAATTTGCGGTGACGATATTTTTGACGCTATTTGGTAATAATTATTGAACAATAGATTTGTGATTGGTGCTTAACACTTTTATTACAGCAAAATATATAAACCATCTTTTTTTCCCACAATTGAAATGTAAACAAAGTGCAAATATAGCAACCGTAATGAAATGAAATGGAAATTAATAAAACAGGCCAGGTAGTTTTTACCCAGAAAGGTCTAATTGTAACATACAGTAACCGCTTAAAGCACGAAGCACATTTACTTAGCAGATACAAAGAAAACACAAACACAAAAACCTTCAGAAGTCAGTAGCAAATTGCATGAGTCAAGAAAGTCCATTATTTTTCTCCTGTGTGGTTTAGCACTCCTGTTGTCCCCCAACATGGATTGTTTAGGCAATAGTTATTTTGCCGTAATTGGCAACCCTCCTCCGAGCGTTATTTTGCCGTGAATGTTTCTGATTGGTCAATCAGAGGAGCGAGAACATGCCATGATTTCTTGTAGACATTACTAGCGAGTATGAATAACACAAATGTACACTATTAGGGCGCTGCGCGATAGCAACGTGTACGCCTTCTGTCGAGAGCATATTAGCTTAGCATCCGGTTAGCATCACAAAGTCACGTCAACTCGGCGGCGACTTACCAGTCACGGTAAAATAACCACCGCGGGTTGTTTATCTTAGCCAAAAAATACGCGACCGCTTCAGTATTATCCAACCACCGTCTACTTTTTTATTTTTCATAAGGAGTGCGTCTGATCATGAACTTTTGCTCACAGTCACACGCTCCGGCATTGTTTTTATGCAACAGCAAACGACGCGTGTACGTCCAAATGGACAACATGACGCATGATGTTATGGATTACGTCACCACGTCAATTTCGCAATATTTCAAATTCTTATCACCCAAAAAAAAAAACACCGTTAATATCGTAGAAGGTATGATATGGAACACCCCTAATATACAGTTTTATAAGGTATTTGCTCCATTTCCTAAAAAAAAAAAAAAAAAAAAAACAAAAAAAAACGTCTGTAATTTAGTCAGGTTAAAAATGAATGAAAATGCCATTAATCCATTCCAACCCCATCCAATACTATAACAACAAAACTGCTATAATGTGTATTTTGATATAAAAAATTGAATGGCCAATGTTTAACTTGGACAGGGACGGGCAGTGTATGCTATTTAGCAACAGCATTAAGCTAAGGGGCTGTTTTTATATGTATGTATTGGCTCAAGTCTGTGAGGAAAAAAAACAGCTTGTACCTAAAAAATAAAAAAATAAAAAAATAAATAAATAAAAAAACTCGGATCTCCGGGCACCACCGTAATTTAATGAAATCAAGTTACAAAACTAATATTATGGTGCTGACTACATTTTTAACAGGTAACCGAAAGTATTGGAAAACCCAACTCTTGATATACAGTAGGAGATACTGACCACTGGCGGTCCGTTCACAGATGAAGCCCAAGCGCTCGGTGCAGTAGAAATCGTTCCAGTTGCCGTTCTGAATGAGGCCAGCACAGTCCTCACCGTGTTCGTGACCACGCGTCCAATTATCAGGCTGGCCCGGATTCCATTTCCTTTGAGAGCCATACATGGATCACAAAGTTTAGTTTTTGGATATTTCAAAGCGAGGGGAAGATGGACGAAGACTCACTTAAAAACTGGGATGCTTCCATCCACCCACTTCCACACGTTTTCTTCTTCCTTGTCAGTCAGGCCCAGCCAGAAAAAACCTTTGCCTGTGACCGTGTTCTTCACAAACACCTGAGGAGGATCACGCCGTTTAGACTGACAATTTGACACTTTTTTTTTATATATATATATATATACAAGTAATAACGCGCATTTCCCTTCACCTGCTCCTCATTGTTGTTGATAATGACCAAATGAGCTGCCATGTTGGAACAAAAAGTGCTGGCCTCATCATAGTTGACCTTCACAGTGACAGCAGAGAAGTAATAGCAGCTGTCTCCAAATCTCCTAAATTCTGCTGGACAACCTAAAAATAAATCATTACGGTTAATCACTTACTTGACAATCAATCAGTAGTAGGAATTAAGGAATCCTGATGTTATGCTAATTTTTCAGGTTATCTGAGCTTAATTTGAGTATTTGTAATTCTGATGACTTGTACTTTTAGCTCTACTTTCTACATTTGACAACAGTTACCTTCTACTCGCTACTTTGTCAAAACAGTCTTACTCCTTTTTAAAAACTCCAAGTATGACTGCAAAATGTCAAAAGATGTGGCGAGAGAGAGAGAGAGAGAGAGAGGATGATGCAACAGATTCCGAGAAGCAAGATCATCACCATCCATGTTCTTATTCAAGAGAATTGTTTCATTTTGTTGCCTACAAGAATGAATGATTCATAGTGATTTGCCTAAAACCCAACACTTTGTAGCATCCCCAAAAAATCTCACTTTAAATCAGAAAAGACATATTTTTCCTCAGTTATTGTGAATTAGGTGAGCATTTTTTTTGCTACTCAGTTCACAACATGAAACTATGAAACATATTTTGGTAGCGTAAAAGTCAAGCTAACATTAGACAACATGCGACTTATAAGATTTTTTTTTTCTTCTTCACTCAAGCAGTTTTAAGTTAATCAGGGAAACTTCATTTTTTTTTTCTTGTGCCAGCTTATCAACACAAATTCAACTTGTGTAATACTAATTCAAATTTTCAATGCAATTATTCAAGTTTGGTGATTCAAATTCAAACCTCAATGATTCAGATGCAAATTCTGGAGGCACCTATTTTAGCCCACACTTTTGCAACATTTGCAATTAATTTTCAGTTTTCAGTTAATATAGTGTACAGGTATGTTGAAATGATACCAAATTATACCAACCGGGAGCTGACGTGGGGGCAGGCCGCGGCATCTGAGCCTGCTTTGTCACCGCGGTTTGTGGTTCAGCTGGTTTGGGGGCCGCAGAGGGCTTCAAAACAATCGGAGGCACCAGTGCAGGTAACCCGGGCAACCCTGGAGGACCGGGAGGGCCGATGGGTCCGACAGGCCCACGTGGTCCCTCTGCGCCAGCAGGTCCCGCAGCCCCCCTGAGACCCTGAGGGCCTTGCGGCCCTTGCACACCCGCTAGTCCATCTCTGCCCGGAAGACCTTGAGCTCCAGGGTCTCCTTTGTCTCCGGGGATTCCAGGTCGACCCCCAGGCCCTCTTGATCCTTTGGCCCCAGGAAGCCCTCGTGAGCCAGGTGTACCCTTTGGACCCGTTCCACCTTGTGGGCCAGCAGCACCTTTCTCCCCTTTAGAACCTGCCATTCCTTGTAACCCCTTGTCTCCCTTTTCACCCTTCTGGCCTGGATTGCCTACCGGGCCCTGGGGCCCCTTGTCTCCCTTGGGGCCCCTCGGACCTGGTGGACCTGAAAGACAATTAGAAGCAATTAAGAGGTTGTGTTCAGTTGTATGGCTACTAGTGAATATCTTTCATGAAAACATTTTTTTTCTTTCATTATTTGAGTCATAACCACAGAGACTTTTTTTTGCATACACAAAACACAGGTTACTTTTTAATTTTCCTCATGAAAATGTAGGTGTTGGGGTTTGGTGTTGCAATGTAAGGTTACAGTTGAGGTTCAGGGTTTGACGATTAGAGGCGACAATTTAGGGCAGGTGTCAGCAACCTTTCCTGCCTTAAGAGCAATTTTAGGCCAAATAAATAACCAAAAATCTGTCTGGAGCCGCAAAACATTTGAACATTGTGATGAACTAAACAGTGTTAGTGTTAGTCTATATGTAGACTGAGGGCCCAAGAGCTAATTAGTGCTGCACCAGAATGTGTGTAGCAAAAAATATGCAGCATCCAATACGTAGAGCTTAATTTTCTTCTTCCTTTCATTTTGTGTTGTGGGATTTTTTGTGTGTAATTTTTTTTTTAAATACATATTTAGGCTTTTCTGCCTTTCTGTGAAATTTCTGACACTTTTGGCAATTTTGTCGATATTTTAAGGTCAATTTTGGGATTTCTTTTTTTGTTTTGTTTATTTTTGGACATTTCATGGTTACTTTTAGAATGTTTTTTTCTGCCTTTTTTTTAATTTAATTCTCTGGCAATTTAATGGACATTTTTAATGCACATTTTCTGCTTTTCTTCTTCATTTTTGGACATTTTATGGTCACTTTTTGGGCACCTTTTTAGGTATTTCTTTTCTTAAACTTTTTCATCTACCGTATTTTCCGCACTATAAGGCGCACACCTAAGACCCTTCAATTTTTTCAAAAGCTGACCAAGCGCCTTATATATGGATCAATATTGAGCCGCAACAGGTCTCGCTGTCAAGACGCTATCGGTGACCCTGCACGATCGGTGACGCGCATGCGCAGAAGATCCCGCCATCTTGGATCGCTAGCTAATACTAATACTTTACCCGAGAGAAAATAATAAAACAGCTGTTTATTCATTTTGGGAGTGAATGGAGTTGTCAGAACGCTGGTTTGTAATCTATTAACTCATTAGCTCCCAAAAACGGAAAAATACGTCATATTTTAAATGTTTTAAGTGCCCCAAAGACGTATTTATACGTGTGTTTTTTTGTTTTTTTATGCCAGAGCATAGAGAAGGCTTTGATGCAGTCCCTCTACTGTAGAAAATGGTTGAGTGGCAGCAGAGTATAAGAGATCAACCAGGCCATATTAAAACTCCCACAGTTTTCCCACAGTTCTGGGCAGAATTGTGAAAAACGACGAAACCTAGCTATGTTCTATTGCTAATTGCTGCACAGCGGAAACAGATAGGAATGTACTTTTTTTCCCTGATAAAAGAAGAGACTCGAATCTCTCTTTTGGTATCTACCATATTTTTATAATAATACAACATACTATTTCGCGGGCCTTGAAAAATCAGTCAAAATCCAGGAAAACACTTAAGTGAAAGTGGTTGGGAGTGAATGAGTTAATAAAGTTTGACTGACCTATCTGACTGTTTTGTTGACATTCCCTTTAGCGCAGCACCATCTAATGGATGCATAACGTAACCCCAGCCTCTACTGTAGCGCCTTATATATGGATTTCTTGCCGATTTCTTCCTCTTACCCTGCAGGATAGTGAAGTTTGTGATGAGCTGCGAGTGCTTGCTGTCCACCAGTTTCATCTCCTCCATCACTACAGACAGGTTGTTGACTTCTTTGTCCAGTCGAGCCACCAGCTCGTCCTGCTGTGCGCGCAGGTCTCTGCTCTCGGCCCTGGCTTCGCTGACGCTGTTGTTCAAGCCCAGAAGCACGTCGGACTGGCGTATTACCGTCTCGGCGCACGACCTCAGGCTGTTGAGGTCCGAGCTGATGGATCCGAGCAGCTGCGTGGAGAAGCTCACGTTGCCCGTCACGCGGTCCATGTTGCTCTCGTGCTTGTCCAGGCGCGCTTCCACCCGGTCAAACCTGGACGAGGTGGAGTTATCGTGGTCCCTCTGGTGGTCCATGAGTTCCCGCAGGTTCTGATCGTGTCCCTCAGTGAGGACGGAGGTGTTCTGGATCTGGCTCGCTAGCGTGCTGAGCTGAGTCCCCAAATCATCCAAGGCTTCGCCGTTGGACCGCGCCGACGCCGAGTTGTTTGCCGCCAAAATCTGAAGGTTCTGGACTTTCTCCTTGAGCCAGTCTGTGTCTGCACGAGTTTGTCTGGCGGTCTGTTGTAGAGTCTGATAGTCATTCTTGAGTTTTTGCACCGCCTGCCCCGCGTCTTCCACCGTCTTCTGCAGCGAGCTCAGCACATTGCGCTGCTGGGCCTGCGTGATGTTCAGCGCGCTGATACTGACCTGAGCCCGGCCCTGCTCTTTGGCCTGACCTTGGATCTCGGACTGGAGCCTGGCCGTGTCGGTCTGCAGGTCGCCGATCATGCCGCCGTAGGACGTCAAGGTCCGGTTGACGCCGCGCAGCGAGGCGGCGTTGCCCTTCAGTAAACTCTGCAGCGAGACGTGGCTGTCCTGCGTGTCGTCGCCGGTCAGTTGAAGTTCACTCAGCACGTTCCTGTTCTGGGTCGACCTGACGGCGATGTCGTTCAGCTGGTTCTGCAAGGCCTCCAGATCCGACTTAAATGTCTTGATGTCGCTGGTGCTGTTTACCGACTTCTCACCCGTCTGATAGTCTGAAGAGGAAATGTGAAAAGGTGAAAAAATGACCTACCTCGCAAAACCTCAGGTCAGCCTAGAGGACTACAAACAGTAATCCCCCCATACGTTTGCAGTGCATTAGTTGCAAATCCATCTACAGTATATACATTTACATTTACATTTACATCAAACTCACCAATTTTCTTTAAGTTGGTTTCCACAGCGTTTATTTTACCGCCATAATTCTGCATTCCCTCGGTGACGCTGTCCATTCTCTGGACCACTGACATCAATGAAAAGAAGCGGATATTGCAAATTTACTGAATATATACCGGTATATATATATATCCAGTCAGGCAAGCTGTTTAACACCAGAGGGCACCATATTACAAAAAAAACAGTATACAATATGCACATTGCACTTTACGTATGTAGAAAAGTGATTGCCATCCACTGTACTGTGGCATATTAGCATGCGTGGTGGCAGTGAGAGATCATCAGATGTGCCGTGTGAAATGATCCATTATCACAAAATCGCTCACATAATTTATTCCCTATAAATAATGTATATTTGCTCCTTTACCTGCCAGCAATATATAGTGAGACTGGAGAGGCAGAATAATTAAATGTTGCTCCAGTAGATTAAAGAAAGTACACTTGACCCATATATCCACCTGTTGTAATTCATACAACAGATGAATAAAGTAGGTTCGTGTTCAACTAAACTGGCCCATATTTCACATTGTGACTGAGTTTAATCAATCGGATTAGTAGTTAACTCTCTCTTTGTATGTTTACAATAGTGTCTACAAACTGATAGGAAAATACAACTTTTTTTTTTTTTCACAACCCACGTGCCACCACCTATTCTTAACAACTCTGCATAAACGACTTGTATACTCGCAAAAAGTTAAAGTTTCTTGACAATCATATGTTATATGGTGTTTTACTAGTCTAAAAATGACATTTTGGTTAATATTACATTTGTGGAATATGAGTTATGAAGCAAAATCAAGCCGTTTTTATCCATCTCAGGGGGCGGCCATTGTGCCACTTGCTGTTGACTTAAGATGTGCCGTATTTATTAATATTTAGACTATTAGGCCTGCATAGAACACATTATTGCAAAGATTTTTTGGGGGGTGTTGACTTCCTCTTTAAAGGATATTTGGCTTTTGGGTGAAATTTTATAGGATGCACCTAAAACGCACAGTGTTTGACAGTTTTTAATTTGACCTTCTCTAAACTTACAATGTTTCTAACCCGATTTGTATTTTTTGCACAAATTTCACAAGAGCTGAACGTCAACAAGAAGAATGAAGGTCCGATGAAGTTCACCTGTAAAGTTTATACTGCATTTGAATTCATCCTGAAAACTGAACCAGAAACTTGTTTGTATGTTTATTTGAGGAAATACAGCACGTGGATGAGCAAATAGACAACACAGTAGCCATTAAACATTCACGCAAACCATTCCTGACGCCCATGAGTCAAAGTGTGGTTCACGAGACAACAAATTACCACCCATCCATAAACTTTGGTCAGGCCTCGTTAAGCCATTGAAGTCACTGCAGGCTCATCTGGTCGACATTATGGAGCCAAAGGATTGCAAACACACAGACTGCAAACAGCACTTACACGGTATCATTACACCGTAAGCTTTATTTTGCTACTCTGCAATCTGCTGCGATTGGCTGGATTGACTGGACACACTTTAGTTTAAACTGTGCCAGTGTAAAATCATTTTCATACACACATCACGTGGATTTCATTTGGGTTTATTCTTTTTAACAAATTGATTTTCAGTTGTTCCAATTTTGAAGATGCCTTGCAGAGTATTTTTGGCAATGATGTAACCTTTTAAAAAGTGTTTAATTGGCATTACATTAAGATAAGTGTCATTCTCTTGTCAACATCTGATTTCGAAATCATGTGACAGTTATAACGCACGAGGAGCCACCGTCACCGACCTTTGTAACCAAGGATGGCCACGGCGATGGTGAGCAGGGCGCACAGGACGTAGAGCAGCGCGATGGCGGCGCGCAGAGCCCAATCATTTTTACACTTGGTGCACTCGGAGCCTTCCTGGATTCCTGCGAGAGAAACATGGTGGAGTAAAGCAAACAAACAAACAAATTGAAAAATACAGTCAGTGAGACTTTTTGAAGAATAGTGGAATGTAATGTGCCTCTTATTGGGCAACTATTGTGTAAAAACTTCATAAAAATATATATACAAATTAACAATGAAAGTCTAAAACGAAAGTTACGAATGTAGCTACGGTTGTATGAGTCCGTCGCGACAAGGGGAATTCCGTGCTGGTTACAGCACCGCCACCTGGCGGTCGGGAGGAACGAAATAGAACCACAGCTCATGTGTTTTCCATATGGAATCGAATCCATGCTTGTGCTCACAATTTTTGTGTCAATGCTTCCTAAGATCTTTGATGCTGACCAAGATGCGGAGATGACTACTTCCGTACAAGGCCAATAAACATGTGATATAAACAGCGAAGTATGTGTTAGGGAAGAGAAGCATCGAGCTGCTGGGAAACAGCCACCAAAACAAAAACACAAAAAAACAACCTTACAGCACTTGGAGCAAGCTAAACACTTTGAAAGTCATGTGACGTGAAGAACGTACTTGGCAATATTACCAACACCAGATGCAGCTTACAAAAAAAAAAAAAGAAAAAAAAAAGATTTATCCTGTATTTCCAGACGAAATACGACTAGAGATGAATCATTGGATCAGGTGGATGATCACAAGGCTTAGAGCAGGGGTCACAACCTTTCTGAAAGTGAGAGCTACTTTTAATGCAGTTAGTTTGATACACACTTCTGAAATAACACATTTGCCCAAATTACACTAAATCTGACAATGTTTACATTTGTAAAGTAGCACTTGCACAACATTCCTAGAAAATCACAGTGTCCCATCATTGGTGAGCTTTTTTTTTTTTTTTTTTTTGCCCAAAAGGACCCTACAATGGCCACTTCAAAACAAAATGGCCAACATCCTGAGTCCTTTCGGGGATGGGTCCAAGAGACTTTTTAGTGGACTAAATCACGATGACAAATTTTATGTTATGGCATGAAACTGGCTTTGGGAGGTGAATTTTCTGTTACTACTTTTATTGTATGAGAGTTTCATTTTTATGATGAATTAAATCAGAGGTGTCCAAACTACGGCCCGGGGCCAATTTGCGGCCCGCCGTCCATTTTTCAGTGGCCCGCGACATATGCTAAAAATGGCATTTGACTCAGTTCAAATAAAACATACAAAACAAAAATGTTTGGAGATGGTCAAAGTAAGAAGGGAGGGTATCGAAAAACAGGTGCCATTAAAGGTTATTTTAGTTAACTACAACTAATGAAAAAAACTAAAATTAAAATTAAAAAATGTCCTTTGTTTTAGTCTTTGGTAATTAATTTAATGCATGAGCCTTTGGGGATGATTTTAAATGTGATTTTTAGTAGATTTATTCTGATATAAACCGTAATAATGAGGTTTGAAAGTATGTCACACAGAAGTGATGTCATCTAGCAGCAGCCAATAGAAAAACACCTTCAGATGACGTTGGTGTTTTTGAAATATTGTGCACAAGTAATAATAAAAAAAAAACTAATACTAATACTGAAACCAACAAACTAAACTAAAACTGGATATGTCCCCTGGAAAAGGCCAAAATTTAGCTCAAATGAGCACTTTAAACCAAAATGGCCAAGTTCCCAGACTGTTTGTGAGTCCATTCATGCTACTAAATATGTTTGGATGAATTAGGCATGGAAGAACAAGTTCACACTTTTGGGACAAAGAAGTATTAAACCCCTTAACATGCCCTTTTCGGCAAAATTGCCCGTATGATAACTGTATCTCAATACTTTTGTCCAAATCACAGGTCCAACAATCTCATCAGCCATGTTGGAAATCGACTGCAATCCGACTTTCATCTTTCTTTCCTTTGATCCTTCCTCTGGTCTCCTGACATTATGAACTTCACGACTCCGGCGGAATTAATAAGTACAAACTCACACGCTCGCACACACACACAATAAAACAATACTGAGCTTTAAAAAAAAAGAAAAAAGAAAGAAAAAAGGAAAACAGCTTCCACCCTTCTCACTCAAAAGGGGCTCGGACCACCAGATTCGGGGGAGGGTGCAGGCATTCTGGCCCCTTACATCTGTCTAAACATCACGTCTAAAAAGGGAGCCCAGCTGCGAACGTCGACGCCATCACGCTGGGCAGTTGTGGTTTCATCTTGTTTACACAGAGCCTCCATGAGGGGGCGCCACATCCGATCTCCCCCAAGTGGTTTGTTGTCATCACTTAAGCACAACAACATCCCACCATGTAAACAAGATGTGTGTGTGCCTGTGGCCTCGGGGTGGGGAGGTTAATCTGTTTGGACCAGACTGTACCATTCATACGCAAACAAAAACAGGAAAAAATATGGGAACATCTCTTATGAGCTGGCGCCATATTGATGAACAACACACAAGACATTTGGTCAACACCTGACCGTGTGGTGCTGACTTGAGTTTTGTTTTTAGTCAGAGTCATCAACCCACCCACACACAATGACAACAGTTCAAAAGTATGACAATTTAGTACCACACATCTGTCTAGTTTGTGAGGCTTAAATTTAGTAGCAATCATACCAAATATGTCCAGGACAAGTCAGAGTCAGTCTTTAACAGACCCTGGGAAAATGCCTTAAATGACCTTAAAAGGGCCGCCTCAAATAAAAATGTCAGACTTCCTGTTTTTGTTTGTTTGTTTGTTTGTTTTATGATCTTGAGACTTTTTTGGGTGCACTCATGCTCGCCATACCCACCAAATTTAAAGTTGCCTTCTGAAATGTGCTTTTGGGGCGAAATATTGGAAAAATTCAAACAAATGTATATTTTTCTGAAAATGTCCCAAAAAATGGAGGCTTCAAACCAGAAGACTTCCTGTTTCTTTTTGAGATTGGGTTCTAGTGTAGACCAGCAAATTGAATGAATTTCCCTAAAATTCCAATGGATGCTGTAAAATGTGATTTATTTTTTTATTTTTTTGTAAAAATTAGTCTTGTTCCGATACTGATACTGGTATCGGCAGAGGTGCCGATACTGCATTAAAACATTGGTATCGGTATCGGTGACTACTCACAAGTAACATGCCGATACCATTAATTCCAACGCTAATATAGGATTTTGGATGCAGCATCTTGTGTCTTGCTCGTGCACGACATTCACTGGTATGTGGCATGTTCACTGCATGCCCATCTAAGATATCCTATTGGCCCTTGAATGCTCTGAACCAATAGCAGGACAGCTTTTTCATGTTGAGGAAAAAAAAACTTAAGTATCGGTATGGTATCGGTATCGGCCGATACTGCAAAGCTGGGTATCGGTATCGGTATCGGGAGCCAAAAAACGGTATCGGAAAACAACACTAGTAAAAATGAACCTAGAATGGATGCTTCACACCAAAAAGGAAGATTTTCTTGTGCCTTTTCATCAAGTCAAGAGACTTTTGTAGGTCTACCCATGATAACAATGCCTATTAAATTTCATGTTGCCATGGGAAACTGGTTCAGGGGATGTATTATGGTGTTATCAAGCTTCGCCGCAATGTTCTGCCCACATATTGTGTAAAATAAGTAAATAAATAAAAAAATAAATAATAAAAAAGTCAATTTCTCACAATTTAGTGTCATCTCGAGCTATTTGTCTTTTGAGGACCATTGGAAATGACCACATTGACACCAAAATCACTGCTTCAAAGCAAAATGGCAAGCTTCCGCTGTCTTTTTTTACACATGGATTTTTGAGACTTTTTTTTTTTGTAGATTTCCTTATGATAGGCACACAATTTCATGTGCATTCTGTAAAATGTAAATTTTCAGGAAAATTACTGTGAAATGTGAAATTGCTTCAAACCAAATGGGACGACTTTCTGTTCCTTTAAAGACATGTTTTTTTGGACATTTTTTTTAGGGTATACTCATGACACACACCTACATATTGCCAAGTAAAACTATCTTGGGGGCTGAATTATGAAAACATTCCCGGTAGTGCTACTGTGCCTGGACCATGAATAATTACAACAGAAAAAGAAACTAGGTAATGGATGCATAATAATTGTCCGTCGATGTAAAGTAGAAGCCTCTCAGCTTTGGTCTAGAAAAAAAATAATAAAAAAAAATCAAACCTTACTGCTTCAAGTTGCTGTGTGGAAATTTCCATGGCAACATAAAGGAAGCTTGTACAGAGCAGCACAGTGGTTTTGTGTGAAGCCCCTTTCTGTTCCAATTCCGTGTTATATAGGCTACCAGAACACGGCTATTCCGCCAGCCACACCTTTTTTTTATTGGACATTAGTGGTCATATTACATGTCTCACTGGGGACCGACAGGTGACAAGGAATGAGGAAGCACATAATACAGACTTTTGTTTACACAAGAGGCCCCTTGCAACTGGAAAAAGTTACATTATTGTAAGCACACTTGTACCTACTGGAATTGATTAATGGCATTTCTGTTTATTTCAATGGGCAAAAATGATTAGAGATATGAGTGTTTTGAGTTATGAGCATGGTCAAGGAATGAATTAAACTCATATCTCAATGCAACACTATATTTCTAATTCATAGCAGCGAGGGCTCATAACGTTCAAGCGAAGCGAAGAGTCACTTTGCATTAGCTGCAGCTCGGAGGAATGTTAACGTGTAAACATGGGAACACTGGGACAAATTAGCGTGACGTCGCCATGCTGGAAACACAGAGCTAGCTTAGCATTCCTGCATTCAAGAAGGAAAATCAAATCGGCTGTCATTGCACATCTGGAGCTTGTTTATTCGACAGCCAAGTCCACATTCAATACATGCACACACAGTTCATCAAAGGGAAGGGACTACCGTATTTACATTAGTAGAGGTTTGTTCCAAATACTTTTAATGAATAACAGGTTTTGAAACAAGACACCATACCCCAATTAGTCATGACAACTAAACGCCTTCCTTAAATAGTTTAGTTCCCAAAACAAAAAATGGAGTGCGGAGTGATTACACGCAAAATTTATTGGAATGCTAATCGTCGCTAACATAAGATCGTGTTGAACTTGTTCACAACATGCGGTAAGACTTCAGACTACAATTCCTCTGACTGTGTTTATGTGTTGTCACTATGTGCTGCTGTTTTGGTTGCTAACAACATTCAAACGGGCCCTGCGTTTTCCTGTCTGCAGACATTACGAATGGAGATCAATACAGTTACTTTTGTTTGTCCGTGTTTATTTGAGGGAGGGAGGTGTTTACAATATTTGAAATGGTTGACATATTCGACATCTATAACTGGGGAAGAACCAGAGCCACTTTCAAGGCTTGACTAACACTACACCCACTGTGTGAACACTATCGTGCAGGTACTATTATGCAGAAGTACTCACACCACCCATAGGCACGACACAGTTGCCATGTCAAAGCCAAAAGGTAAGCAGAGCTGCATTGAGTTTTTGGGGGAAGTGCAGATTAGAGTTAGCTTCTGATAAGTAGCAAATACGTGAGTGCTTGAAGTTTTTGATCCTATGACAGTGGTAGGGGGTCTTTATGTGAGGTGAGGTGTCCATGAAAAGTTGAAAAACAGGTGCAGCGATCACGTACAATATCTCTCAATTTTTGAAGTAGTGAAACTAGGCTAACTGAGGCGAGTTCTATTTTTTGTTATCGAGTGTTAAAGTGTTTTGGGGTAGAAAATTGAAAAGTAAACTTGGAGCAAAGAGATGTAAAAAAAAAAAATACTGGTTGGAGTGAGGGTGGTGGTATGCATGGTGAGCAAGGCAAATATAGAGCGGGATTTTGACAACAAGCGTTTTAGAAATAAACATGGACCAGTGAATTTATCTGTGTGAATGACAATAAGACGATCAAAGATAAGAAATAGAAGGAATGCCACAAATATATAGGAAACATGGCAACTGTTTAAAATCATGGCCTCCATGTTGTCCTTTTTTTTTTAAACTACTGTTAGATTAGGGCTCTTCATGACTAGATAGATGACTTGAGCTAGGCCGTTGTGTTGCTGTTATTTGTCCTTGCTTGGCGCCTTTCTATCTGTCTGCATTCTGACATACGTATCCAGTAAAAACCAATTAAGGCCATCAGGCCACACATTCTCACATGGGGAGGCTGAGCCGTTCGCCCATGTGGGCGGGCGGCCTAGACAGTATAAGTGCATCTCAATAGATCAGTTCCTCTTCCACATACTAACAGAAGAGGGCTCCACAGCTGTGTACTCGATCTTTCTGGCATCCAGTAAACAGTTCAACTGAGAAAATGCAGCCGTCTGGTTATTACTGTTAGTATAATATCGTGAGCATTAAGATACAAGAACCAGTGGAAGTTCCCACCCACAACTTTAACACTACAGTAGCAATTTCAATTAAATGTGGTTGTGATCTCAAGCCAGCATGGACGCCTCATGGTCGGACTTGCCTGTGGATTGACGAGCCCCCCCAGCTCACCTGGGGCTCATTTTAAACAGAATGACCTCATTCCATCACGGCAGCAGCAGTAAGCAAGCAAGCAGGTTTGTGGCTTCCGTGTTTGCAAGTCAACTCAGGTAAGGAAAATATGAGGAACGGCTCTTCAAACACAATAAAACACGTTTACTCCAGTTTTACAACCACGTTCGTCTTGCCTTGTGATTCTTCTCGTGGCTTTTCACACAGCAGGCATTGCCAATCAGTGGTAGTTAGTCTTCACCAGCCACTTGACTTTGTTTGCGGCCTTTCTCAAAAGCACACAAGCGGCAGGCGTCCGCAGAGCTAACAATTGTAAAAGCAGCACGGATGGATGCAATTATCTTTCCGCCGGGTCCAAAAAGACGTCGTGCAACTTTCCAGAGGATTGCGCAACCATGCTTGAAGTTGTTTTTTTTTTCCACATGATGTGCGATGACGAGCTAACGGGAAGCCAAACGATAACTGGAGGACAACCAAGTTAAAAGTTTTTGCTACGACGAGCGGCAGGCGCTGATTGTCAAGTGCTTGTTAAAAAAAAAAAAAACATTGAAACTTTGTGTTGGTGTGAAAATGTACTGATTATTTTAACCTGCGTAAACATGTAGGAAAAGAAATCGAACACAACATATTTCCTCAAATAATAATAATACTGCTAATAAACGTCACGTTTTCATTGCTAAGAAGAACAGCAGTGCCTATTGAGGCACGTAAAAACACTTTCCCAGATAAAGCAAAGTGTGGATTGTTTCCCACTGTATGTTGTAAACGAGTTCCTTCGTAAATGTCACGCCGCCACCGGCGTGGCGGTTCATGCTTTTATTTTTGTGTGTGTATTTTTGTGTTTCCTGTCATACTTTGAAAATCCTAACTCTCCTCTCACCCCAGGTCACTTGCCCTTCCTGCCGCTCCCTCATTACCGGTCCCCGCCCATGATTATCACCACCTGCCACCAATCAAGCCAGTCAATAAAAGCCACCTGCACTTTCCCCTCAGTGCCGAAGTGTCACAGTCAGTGCATGGAAGCGTCCCATAGTCCTTATGTCCTCGTTCATGTTGCCAAGTATTTTTGCCTTGTTTTTGTGCCTTTTCCTCCCCAGTGGAGCGCCTTTCGTTACCCCTTTTGCCTTGTGCCCTTTTTCCTCCCTAGCGGAGCGCCTTTTGTTGTCCCCAGTACCTTTTGCCTGTTTTTTCCTCCCGAGTGGAGCGCTTTTTGTTCTCCACTTTTTTGCTTCCCCGTTCTCCTCTCAGCTTGAGAGGAGACAGCTGTTGGCCGGAAATAAACCTGTTGCCTTGGTGGCCTACCTTACTCCTGCGTCTGAGTCCTACCTAACCTCGTCGTGTCAGTAAACACCTTACTGCCAAAAATTGGTAGGTAATCTGCCATTGCGTAAATACCTAATTTCCTCAAATACTCATCTCTCCATTATTTGGATAAATGCTGGGTCATACTGCACGTTGTAAATTAATTCCCTCATAAATGCCTTACCTCTAATAATTGCCTGGTACCCAACTTGCTTAAAGAGTATAAAACTGTGACGAACAATGCTAACTGTTAGCATGTCCATTTTGTTTATATGTTAGCATTAAGCTAGCGGGCCATTCTTTAGTCAGTGTTGCTTGGTTTTAAACACACAACGTGGCATATTTTCCCAGGCAGGTTTGAAATATTTCCTAACAACCAATTCTGGAGTTGTCTCTCCAAACGGTGCTGTGCAGTTTGTTTTCACGTGGTCACCTGTTCCGGGTGGTCCACCATGTGAGGATGCTAAATCAGCATCGGCCTGCGTGTTCGCCCTGTGGTCGGCCGCCCTGCCAAGTCTGCTGAAGTGGAGGGAGAAGGTGCTGACCACAACAACGATGGCCTCCAAGCTGATAACTCCGACTCGGGGAAAAACACTGAACACAATCCACATCACTAAACACAAGTGGTATTGAAAAATATAAACTATGTTGACATGTAACCATGAAGACTTTTTCTGTTGCTGTTGTTGGATGTGCTTCTCAATCCAAAGATAAACGATAATGTTGAAATGTTTTGCTCATTTCTTTCTTCAAGCTGTCATACCCGCAAACACTTGAGAGATGACTCAGCGGAAAACTTTTGTTGTGTTAGTAAGTACAAGTGCAAAAGTCATAAACAGGATATATCCGGAGAGGTGAACTGGTTCTGGTCCAACATAATCACAGCCAGAGATACTAACTACTCTAAGTGGCGGATTCAACATGATCAGAGCCGGAGGTGCTGCAATTGAAGACTCCTACAACCAAACCTTTCCACGATTCCCGCACACCACTCAATACGAGGGAATGGAGAGTGAGGATGGTGGTATGTATGGTGAGCAGTGAGTGAATTTCGGAGAACTCATTTTCTGAGCCGAGCGGCACAACAAAAACAAAAATCGGTGTCACTTTTGCCGACTGATCCTGGCTAGTTCAACATAATCAGCCAGAGTAAAACCCTTTTCACACTGCACTTAGCAAGGTGCAGGGAACCATCTTCAAACCTATTCACTGTGTATGTGCTGGCAAACTGTCATTTGCATTTCCGCACCACTATTTTACATTGAGGGAGTGTTAGAGTGAACACTAGTAACAATTCCTGCAACCTGTTGCCATTCCCACAGCCACTCCTACCCAATCTACATCCAAATAATCAGCCGGAGTGTCAAACAGTGTCGCCAATCCTGCCCAAGTGGTGGAACTAAAGGTCTGAGAACCTTGTCCCAGCTTGGCTTTAGCCACAGGTGCTTTCACTCAAACGGTAGGTATACAAGCTCCCCTGCTGTGGGTTGAGTACAAGCATCTAAGGCTAAAGCCAAACTGTGGCAGGGTTTTTACTTGCGAGATTTAACACCTCTGATCATGTCCGCCACTCGAGATCAATTTGAAAGTCTGCTGCCAAGCAGGTGACAATTAGGACTTTGTGGTTAATGTTCTCTCTGGAACCCAAAGAAGATTGTGTTACACTACCTGGACCAATTGTTAGACATAGTACCCAGCAGGCGTAAAGGTTAGTCTACTTTCAGCCACCAAATGTTCTCAGTGCGCCACAATGCATTTCATGGTGCAGTTAGATGAACCAAATTCACAAACAAGGGCATTGAGTCTTACGTTAGCACAAAAATCAGGATTTGCCAGTATACACTCAAACTGAGCTGAGCTATGAATGTTGAGCACTTCATGTTGTGATGCTGCCCAAACGTAACCACTCCTGCCCGACACTCCTGTTGCTGCTCAATACCAGTGCAAAATCATAATCCAGAGATTTCCCAAGAGGTGAGCCGGTCCTGGTCACACATAATCACATATTCATCCAGAGTTCTGCCACCTCTAGCAGCCATCCATCTTTCCATTTTGCATGTCGTTACGTTTCAGAAGACGGTGGTTGATGTTGGCATCTGGAAGCCGATGACTTTGTTGGTGTGATCTCACTCCAAATGCATCTAACACCCGAGACGTGAAATTGAGTTAGACACCTCCAATCCTTGTGTTTTTCTTGCACTTCAGCCCAGAAACCAGTTCGGAAAAAAAATAAAATCTGAAAAGACATTATTGTACGAAAAATGACACCTTACCAGATGTCGGTTTGACTACTACCCTCTTACCGCTACAGCTCACTTTTAGTCTGTTCTTTCTTTATGAACCAAAATGCAACTCAACATACCATGTGACCTACAATCTTCTCTCATTGGTTGCAAAATTGCAATTTGCCCAAATGCCGATACGAATTTATATGTTGATTGTTGTGATTTTTTTTTTTTTTTTTTTTACTCAAATTTAGAAAATACTAATTGGTAAATTTGTACATGTATACTGTAAGATTTGTATGAAAATGTATAATTTATTTATCTGAAAGTCTTATAACTGTGAGCCACTGTATTTAATCAGTTTCATGTTTGAACAGCATTGAAATAAAATATTAGGGCTTAATGTTCCATTAATATAACATTCTTCCATGCTTAATTAAGGTTTGAACTCTAAGTAAGACATTTTGTTGAATATTTTTCGATCAAAATGGATGTTTAAAAATCGTTTCAGCTGCCTATTGAATCGATTCGATAATTGAGCGTTGCAATATTGCGAAATATTGCCGAATCGATTTTTTAGCACCCCTAATATATATATATATATATATATATATATATATATATATATATATATATATATATATATATATATATATATATATATATATATACTATATTTATTTATTTATTTATTTTCCTACGACATCGAATGCAGTCTAAGCGCACAGTGTGAAACTTTGGTGATCATTTCACGGACTGACACTAGAGTGGTCCTCTCTCCAAAGTGACCTACTACTGATTTCATCCCCTCTTCCCTGACCCACTTTAAATGATCCTCAGGGACACCTCCCAGTGGCTCCTGCTGGTCACCTCGTCTGCCTTTGGAGTTACTCAATCCCGGATTGACCCGTCAACCGTCACTTCTTTAGTTATATGAAACCAGACGATTCTTTCCTTTATTAAAAGCACCAGAGAGTCATCTATCATTATGACAACAAAGTAAAATGGTACTTGAAATATGAGTGACTAGTAGTGTTAATTTTGTCAAAAACAAGGCTTCGAGCTTTTTATGGTACATTTACGGTCAAAATGAACACCAAACTAATAGCATTATTATTTAAAACAAGCACATACTTTAGCCTTTAGTCTACACTCTTAAAATGTTTTTTTTTTGTCATGTTTTGTTTCCATGTGGTTAGGTTTTGTTTGGTTTTAGGTGTTTGTAGTGTTTTGTCCTGAGTCCTGAGTATGTATTGCTAATTAGTGCCCTCTGCCTGCTGTGTTTCCCAGGTGTGTCTGGTTTGAGTCTCGTTAGTGTTATATTTAGTCAGTAGTGTTTGGTCACGCGTTGTGGTAGCATTGACTTGTCTTGTCCTGGTGTGGTGTGGTGTGGTACGTTATCCACGTTCTGCCAAGTCTGTCCTGCCAAGTCTGTCCACATCCTGCCAGGTCTGTCCTGCAAAGTCTATCCATGTTCTGCCAAGTCTGTCCTGACAAGTCTGTCCGCATCCTGCCAAGTCTATCCACGTTCTGCCAAGTCTGTCCTGCCAAGTCTGTTCACATCCTGCCAAGTTTATCCACGTTCTGCCAAGTCTCTCCACGTCCTGCCAAGTCTGTCCACGCCCTGCCAAGTTTATCCACGTTCTGCCAAGTTTGTCCACATCCTGCCAAGTCTATCCATGTTCTGCCAAGTCTGTCCTGACAAGTCTGTCCGCATCCTGCCAAGTCTATCCACGTTCTGCCAAGTCTGTCCACGTTCTGCCAAATCTGTCCTGCCAAGTCTGTCCACATCCTGCCAAGTCTGTCCACATCCTGTCAAGTTTATCCACGTTCTGCCAAGTCTGTCCTGCCAAGTCTGTCCACGTTCTGCCCAGTCTGTCCGCGTTCAGTCCTGTCATGGCAACCAGTCTGCTCACGTTCCGTCCCGTCATGTTCATCACCAGCTTTGCTGTAAATAAGGTTCCTCACATTGCCCTTCCGGTCTGTTTCCCTGCCTTGTTTCTCCGCCTTTGGGTCCATCCACACTCCACATACTGTGACGGTTTTTATTCATTTCAATGGGAAAAGATGATTTGAGATACGCATGGACATGGAATGAATTCAACTCCTATCACAAGACACCACTGGAGAAACTCAACATGTGCATGGAGGGGAAGTGAAATCACAAATTGGGGGCGGGGGTGGGGAAAATTCAGGGTTGTAACAGTCTGAAAGCATTCTTTTCTGCTAATAAAGTCACCGTAAATTAGAACCACTCACAGTGGTCCTCCCAAAAATAAGTCGGTCAAGGAATGTGACTCCTCAGCTGGAAAGCTGACAAAAGCACCCCCCACCCCGCAACACCAGCATATCCCCGACAACCACCCGCCACCCCTCCATCTCACGCATATACGGAAATAAATAACTTTAAAGAAATATAAACAGAAAAGCATTCTCCCACTGAAGGTTAGATTACATTTTTCCACCCCTGTGGCACACTGCTGACACAGCGAAACCTCAACACGGACCCCCGAGAACCCGCACCCCCAACCCCTCCGCTCAGTGTATATAGGTTTGCACTGAATCTAATACAGGAAGTGGCTCAGCAAGTTTTCAGGTTTTGGATACTTTCACTGCAATAACGAACCTCTCGTGAAAACTCACAATGTTCTCTCTCGCTCTCTCTCACACCAAAGAAAAGCAACAGGAATTCTGCACACATGGAAAACATGGGTAAGAATTCTTTGCAAGGCACAAAAGACTCGTTTAACATGGAATTCATATTTGTCTTTCAGGATACAAAAAAAAGAACATAAAAAAAAAAATCTTTGTATTTTAATTGTTCTTTCACGGGATAACATCGCAAACAGAGTGTGACCGGCTAAATCCATGCGATAATAGCTCAAGTTGGACCGGATATGGATGGAATCCATTCAGGCGGAAAGGCCAAATTCCCGAAAATACGCTAAGAATCTACACAGGCAACCCTTGGCATGCTATTAAACAACAAGACTTGTAATAATCCAGCAGACTAAATGGGGACCAGACGTGGCTATAAATAGGCGAGAGGATTATTAGTAAACGAGACGCAGGTGACATAAGGCCATAACGGGAACAAGGCAGCAACTGTACGCTTTCAAAATAGCAGCAAATTTAACAGCAGAGTTGACATTGAAATGTCTATGAAAAACTTTTGTATTAAAAAAAGAAAATTTAAGCATACTTTTACAAATCTGAGCTAACTGGAGCGGAACTTTGGTTTTTTTTTGTGTGTTTTTTTTTTTTTTTGATGAAAATGTGTTTCTGTATAGCCTGTTACTTGAAAATGTCAGATAATCACCCAGCCCAGCCATTTAGGTAATAAGCAGAGAAAATACACAAAACAATTGTGCGAAAATTAACTGCACTGTTTATGACAATTAACACGTATAGACACATATCTTGGAATGGAATTCATTTCCAGTTCCTGAGATATTTTATCGTCCCACCTGATTTCTGCTCCTTCATGTCTGCATGTGTTGGCCACCTGGGGTCAGTAAAAAAAAAAAAAAACATCCATTCATCCTGTTCATGATGTTATTATGATTCCTATTTGCATTCTTGGTGTTCCTGCCTGGATGTAGTCGTCAATCATATTGCAGTGGGGCGTGTCCTGCCTTGGCTGGGGTTCATAATAAAACTTCATTGAGATGCCTCAACTCCTCTCCAGCTCATCAGTACGGCACTAATATTAGCTGTTCTAGGCAGAGGATAAAGAATATATGACTAGGGAGTACTGTTATATATTTTTTGTTGCAGCGCCGTTTGTGTTCAGTCAGTTGCTTAAAGTTAAAGCACCACACATTAGATGCTAATTACTTTAGCATTAAGCTAATGGACTGATTGTAAATATACAATAAACGACTTGAATCCTCTTTTTTGAAGAATTGTTGACTATTTGTCAAGGTGCTGCTTATTAAGTGAGATGACTTAACTGCCACCATACAGTACTCATATCTCAAGTCTACGCTCACAAGTCAAAGCAAAAACAAAACAAAAATGGTTGAATGTCAGCTCGCATCACAAGGCACCATAGATAAAGAATAAAAAAAAAAAAATGTGTCCATGATGTGTTCCCCTTTAAGAAGAAAAGAAATACTAGTTGTTCGAAACAACTTGTAATTCTTGTTCGTGGTGGTTTGGAAGCGATCCGACCCAAATGGCAGCAGTGCTGAGTGCGGTTTTGTACTGATGTATTTTGTTATGCTTGGGTTTTCCACTAAAGGAAAACCATTGAAAAAGGAAAAGTGTCCAAATGGAAGAGCTGCTGGTGTTGCACCTGCGTGTTTTTAACACTTTTGTTTCTGCTGTGACAAGACTGGAAAAGTTTGACGATAAACGTTTTTCTTCAACATACTTACGGACAATGCTTCGATTATTTCATACTTTCTCGACTAGTTTGAAGAAAATGAGAAGTGAAATATGCTGTATTCAGTGAGCCGTTTTTATTCTTTTAAATTTGCCTATTTGGTGTTAAAATAGCCCATGTCTGTTTTTGACGCACCATTCATTTAATTTAATTGTATAACTAAAAATAAAAGAGAATGTATAGGTACTGTGCGTTCTATTCCATAACAAGAAGTATGAGGACCACACTGAAAAGTGCGGGAATGCAATTGGACTTTTGTCAGATAAAAATTCGTATACATTATATTTCAGGAAAAATTTTTTTTTTGTAATATTAAAGATTCTGTAAAGTGGCCAAAAATTTCTTGTGAATTTAGAACACCACATAGAAGACTATTCCCAAAAATATGAATGAAAGAAAACCTTACAAGTATAGCAACACAGAGAGGCATTAAAATAGCACTTGCAGTCATATATTAATTATCCTCTGGGAAGAATGAATAATATTAATGCCGTACTGATGAGGTGAGAGGAGTTGAGACATTTCAATAAACAGTCTTATGCTGCCCCCAGGTGGCCAAGACAGGCACAGTAGAAAAATTAGCACAATGGCCATTGAATTGATGCAATGTTATAAAAAGGTTTTAATCCTGTGTAATTGTGCACTTATTATTATTATTATTTATTTTTATTTTTTTACAAAGTACAATACTGTTGAGTATTATTTTTCCCCATTAAAATACACATATTTTTTTTCAGTGAAGTCTGGAATGGATTAATGGCATTTCCATTCATTTCAATGGAAAAAATTACTTGAGATTTCAAGTTACGAGTATGGTCACAAAACAAATTAAATTAGTATCTCAAAGGCATCACTGGACTATTTTATCATAATTCTTTTTAATTATAATAATAATAATAATAATTTATAATAATAATTTGTTTTCACTGAAGCCCCAAATTAATACGCCTTTATAATTCTCCCATACATGAAACGCAAAGAAGTGATTCAAGAGGCATCAGTAGCTAGCTACCAGCTGCATTGCATTCTGGGACTGTTAGCGCTGCCTGCCGTACATAGCACAGCTTTTGACTAAATAGGTTGTTATTGGCTTCAAGTGTTTTTTTTTCCCCCCCTAAAGTGCTCTCAGGCGCTGACCAGGTTGCAACATTAAGAGTACACAGGATGTTATGTGTTGTCATAAGAACAAAGAAATATCACAAAAAAAAAAAAACAGCCTCTGCCAAAACAAACAAACAAAAAAAAAAGATGTCAGTCCAAGCCAAGCGAAATGTTGTCTTTGAAGCGTGGTGAATCGAGGGGAAAACACGACTGTGGGACGTCGTGCAATACTCACCGAACCTTTTGTAGCCAAAGGACTGCACCTCCTCCTCTTCCCCAAAGTCGTCTGAAGGGGGAAAAGACAAAAAATAAATGAGATGTTTAGAGAAAGGCCCACAGTTCCACAGCTGTAATGCGTTCACTAACTTCTCTGAGACGCTTTTCTGGCACTCTGTGTTAGTTTCTTTTGGTGCCAAACAGATCCTCCGCGTCGGCGCTTGCAATATTAGCACACGATTATTTCGTAACATTGCTTCTGGTAATATCAGACAGGTCAACATTTACTGCAAATCGTTTGGATTTTGGTAAATAGAGAATAGTGAAGTCATGTCATGCATCGTTTTCATGGGGTCGGAAATAAATTGTTAGCCTGATAGCATAGTTGCCCAAGTCATATTTAAACATTTTCGGAAAAGAAGAAAACTATTTCAACAACCAAGAATACTTTACAATTTTACGTAAATTTTCTTGTGTCTCAGACAGACCATAAGAGGCATGACAGCGTGAGACATCAGGAGACAGGGCTGACAACATTGTTACTTTCATATTCAGGAACATGTTCCATGTGAATAATCAAGACAAAATTAATTACTCTGATTAGTTCTTCTCCGAAGCTTGTTAATAGGTAAAGTTTGTGGGGCTTGGTCATATTTAAAAAAAAACAAAAAAAAACTTGATTATTCTTTCCATCCATTTAATTTGCGCAGAACTTGTGGGGCTCAATCAAATCTGCCCCGTGTTAAAAAAAATAAAATAAAATGTTCAGAATAGTTTTTGGGCCAATAAGATATTGATCAAAGTATTTTCCATATAGATAATCAAGAAACAAATTAATTTCTCAGATAATTATTTGCTCTGATATGTCTTTCTCTATTTCTGGCCGGTTGTTGCCGGGTAGAATTCATGAGGCTCAAATTAATCCAAACAGACCAATGTGTCTCAAGTAATAAAACTAAGAAACTTTGCCAGCCTGTTGATAGGCATACTTTGAGGGGTTCAAGTCAAGTCAAGTCAAGTCAAGTCATCTTTATTTATATAGTGCTTTCAAACAAACAAAACTACTTCAATTTGTCTTAATTTTTCAAATGTAAAAAAAAATGCTCGATTGTTAAATCGTAATGTGTTGCTAGGCTGAATTTGTCTGGCTTAATCCTAACTTTCCCACAGTGCATTATTAAAGGATACAATGGGTGAACATGGTTTATTTCTACACATTGCCTTGGTTCACTACTCTATAATAAATAAAATTGAACCCTGTTCTGTTCCAAATCTTGTGATGCGAGCCTGACAACTTAGGTTGTGAGTCATGACAAGATCAATGTGATATAATTTCAATATCTGCCATGTGAAAAATCGAGGAAAAAAAAAACCCTGATTTGCTCTATTTTTCCTCCCAAGCCGCTTGTTGCTAGGCAGAATTTGTGGGGCTCAATCATAAATGCCCCACGGACCAAAAAAATTACTTTAAAAAAAATGTGGCATCCGGTTGTCATATGTCAAAGCTCGGACACGTATTTTATTTAAAAATGAAGTGGTTTTTTTCCTTTTCTTTTTTTTCTAATCTGGCTGCTAGTTGCTAAGCAGAATTGATGGGGCTCAATCATAACTACCCATTAACCAATAGCATTTGAAGTACATGTAGACATTATGACACTTTTTTTATTGCTACAAATTTAGCAAATTAATGACAACTGTGTCTTAATTTTTAAACATTGCTCTGATTATATTATTTACAACCCACTTGTTGATAGGCTCAGTCCTTTTATCGCCCAGTAGGGAATAAAATTAATTCAAATACCACATATAGATATGATGTTTTAATTTTGTATATATATATATATATATATATATATATATATATATATATATATATATATATATATATATATATATATATATATACAAAATATATACAAAATATATTTATTTATTTATTTTTTCCACTAACCGCTTGTTGCTAGGCAGAATTATAGGACTAATAACTATAACTAAACATCCATCGACCAACATAAAAATGACAATAACCCAACTTTGCACCAAGAGATTTGTATTGCACTAATGAAACCAATTCTAATGCTATATTTGGTAACCCTTAATGAATGGTATGATATAATAGAATAGCTGACATCATGCATGTCTCACTTTGTCTTTTGTGCTATACACACACGCATGCACGTACCCCCCCCCCACACACACACACACACACACACACAGACACACACACGGAGCTGTAAGTGAAAGCAGATGTGAGACGCAAATTGTTGCCCACGCATTCCACAGGTCGCACAGTGCGGCCAAACAAAAAGTGGCACCTCATACTCACACTAGTCTATACACAGAACGTCCATCCAAATCTCTGAGCTTACCTTTCATTATGCTTCTTTGTCGCCTTTCCCATCCACTCACTGCATTGCTCTGGCTCCCTGAAAATCCACTTTTGATTTGTTTGTTTTTTGCTCGCAGGATCTACTCCATCACATGCACAGTTCCATCCGTCACGATCAACCTGATGCTGAGAAACTGCAGGATGAATGCGACTCCAAGGCTGTTTTTCAAACACGGGAAAAAGAAGTCAAAAGTTGTTTTAAGTTAAGGTGAGTGAGGGAGGGAAGGCAAAGAAAGAAAAGAGGAGAGAGAGAGAGAGCGCTGCGGCAAGAGAGGAAGTGCTGGAAAAGCCTGCGAGGCTGTTTGGAGGAAGAAACCACGTGTTCCCACATCTGGCTGCGCCGTCTTGCGTGAACAACCCCCCCCCCCCCCCCTTAATGAGTGTGTGCGTGTGATTGTATGCGCCATGTTTCGAAAAACAATGAAAAGTGAAATGAAGTCATTTATTGTAAATGTTATGTCACTTTTACACACTGGTTTGGCAATGCAAAAATAATTAAAAAAAAATAGTAATTAAAATAATTTAAAAATAATAAAATAACAAAATTAATTAAAAAACAAAAAAACAAAAAATGAAGAAGATGGATGGATGGATAAAATAAAACAATGAATAAGATAAATGACAGATGTATGTTTTTATAAAGTACAATAATATGGCACGTTATGTTTCTCATGAAAAAAACAACACATTGTAACATTTGAGTTTTGGAGGGAGGCTGAATTTAATTACCGGTAATAGCATTGCAATTAGTGTTGTTCCGATACCGTTTTTTGGCTCCTGATACCGATACCGAGCTTTGCAGTATCGGCCGATACCGATACCATACCGATACTTAAGTTTTTTTTTTCCTCAACATGAAAAAGCTGTCTTGCCATTGGTTCAGAGCATTCAAGGGCCAATAGGATATCTTAGATCGGCATGCAGTGAACATGTCACATACCAGTGAATGTCGTGCATGAGCAAGACACAAGATGCTGCATCCAAAATCCTATATTAGCGTTGGAATTAATTGATATCGGCATGTTACTTGTGAGTAGTCACCGATACCGATACCACTGTTTTAATGCAGTATCGGCACCTCTGCCGATACCAGTATCGGTATCGGAACAACACTAATTTCAATTGATTTCAATGGAGAAAGATTTGAGACACACATGATTTGAGTTACGAGTATGGTCACAGAACTCATTAAACTTGTGAACTTTTATTCAAGTCATCTGCAAAGAGTGACTTGAGACACATTTAACCTATCATTAATAGCTACACACAATCAAAAGTGGCCCCGACATGGAGCCTTGGAGGACACCGAAAAAAAACAATGCCAATTAATCAGTCCCCAGTGAGCCACTACGAGACCCTGGAAATGGCCCAAAAATCCCGGCAAACTCCCCAGTTTCCAAACCCAAGTCATCAACCACCTTTTGGTTTCCTCAGCACAGATTTGTGGTTGGTTATCAGTGTGACAAAAATTATTCCGTGTGCACTTTATGAATTTTCCACACATGTTCTCCAGCAATAACGTGAGCATGAGCACAAACCTCCTGCCATCGTGGTGATCGGAACCAGGTGCCGTAGGCCCGTCGTGGTTCTGATTAGCCTACCATGCCGGGACCACTTGGTTTTGCGGGTCACGGCATGCGAAAGGGGCACATTCTTGAGCCGGTAGGGGAGAACCCCCACCACCGCATTCCAGATGCTAAAGAGAACAGAGCAGATTGTTTACACAACTGTCATCGGCTTGGAGAACCAACAAGAAGTGCACATCAGGAAAACACGACACTGACAAAAGTATTGGGACAGCTATCATTCTGCACTGGAGCCAAAGTTCATGTTCAAGTTACATTTGGCCTCTCCTTCAGTTGTGATCCACTTTATAAATTACCAAAAAAAAAAAAAACTATATAGAAATGTATGCCATAAGAGGAAAGAAAAAAATACATAAATATCACAAGTGTAATATACGACATATAATATATTTAGTATAATATAGTAGTGTATAATAGAAAAATTTAAAAAAAATGTTTTTAATTATTTTAAACGGACAATGCACATTAATCAACATTTTACAATGTAAATATGCACAAGTTAGCCCAAGTTAAGCTAATTTTCATTGGCAGTCCCCTTGGGCGGATGACAGAGACAGCCTAAAATGAGAGTCATTAAATTCACAAGTCAATTTCCTACAATATACAATAATAAATACATTTCCTGTATATGAACAGGTATTTTTTTTCATTATTAAAGAGCCTGTACAAATAACTTGTGAAATATGAAATAAAAATAGAATGACCAAATAAAATGCAACAATCTAAAAAGAAAATACTAAATGATGAAATAAAACTAATAAAGTATGACAATAAATATATATCAAAAATAAAAAATATATTAATAATGAACTATATTACAAAAATGTTCATAAAGTACAATAATATAAAGTACAAAAGCAAAAATAAGAGATATTAAAGATAGAAGAAACTAATATAAATATACAAGAAGAGTAAAGATAAAATTAATGTAAAGAATAACAGAAAAATTAAAAATCAAAAGTCAAAATATCATAATCTAAAACAAAATATCAATTTAAAATATACTACACAAAATAAATATAAATAATAAAACTACGTACTACTAAAACACAAAATAAAATATATAGAATCAAATATACAATAACAAACAGGAATACCATACAAACTGTAATGAAGAATGAATACAGATCATTAAATCATGCATTCAAAACAACAATAAACACTCTTAAAAACAGTTGGGTTCAAAATAACACAATTTGGGTCAAAATTGACCGAGCCACTACATGGGTCCATTTTTCAGTTTGCTAGTTTGATACTCATGCTAATTAGCATCGATGATGATTAGGGATTGAAAACAAACAATAGAACAACCTCTCAATACTTACAATATACTCTAACAGTACTCGCAGTCATATATTCTTTATGAATGACTAATATTAGTGGCGCACTAAGCTGAAGTAATTGAGATGTCTTAATAAGTAATAATAATAAGTAATCTGTCTGCCCTATACTGCCCCCAGGTGGCTAAGACAGAGCAGCACAAAGACGTCCTATATGCGTAACTGTTTCCACACTATCAGCCAACAATTTAAGAAGCACATAACAACGGTATGCGTTCAACTTTGAACAGTGAACAGTTTGGAGGAAGGCCCGCCATTATGGTGGGATGAGTTTGGTGTGGAAGACGCACTTCCTCAATAGACTGCAGTTCCTAAAACATCTCGTTGTTGTGTGTCAAAGTGTTGGGAACAAAGTGATGCCTGGCTGACTGCAGGATTAACGACCCGTGGACTTCAAGCAAAGACGCTAATAGGATCACCAATCACGCTCAGATTGGAAAGAGCACAAATAGAGCGAACCAGCCACACAAGGTGTTTTGTTCTTCTGTTTTACTCTGTCAGCACATCTTCAGGCTGGTAAGTCAACTTTCCTCCAACTTGTTGTTCATCTTTGCTCATGTTGTCATTGGTTCCAATGAGGCGGCGAGGGTGCACATTAGGGAAATAAGGCTATACACTAAATTAACCAACTGCAGGTGGCTAATTAATAATAGAATAACTTTTTAATAGTATATTAATAGTATATTATTAATATCCTATTAATAATTAATACAGTGCAAATATGAAAAAAGAAGAAAAAAGCACAATACCTTTAGTGTTTTATGTATGATGGTTATGATGCAATTTCTGCAGTGCAATTCTTGTATAACATGCCATAAACAGAATACTCAAGCAATAAAATAAAATAATAAAACAATACAAAATCCTAAAAATTGTCTACTCTATTATATTAATTGTACATAATTGTTTCTACTTGCTGATGGCAATGATAATAATGTGCTAATAAGTAATATACTTAAACAATTATTTAAAATAATTACATTTTAATAAAATATAGATATTACTGATATGTAATGCCCCAAAATATGGTTTTATTAAAAAATAAAAATAAAAAATTAATTAATACATCCATCCATCCAGCTTCTTAACCGCTTACACCTCACAAAGGTCTCGGGGGTGCTGGAGCCTATCCCAGCTATCATCAGGCATGGCTAATTAATACAATCATGAGAAATAATGGCAACTAATTAAAGGAAACATATTTCAATGTAACTATAGTAAAACAAATTAAAATGAGAAATAATGAAAAATACAATAAATATAGCACAATTTAACAATAATAAAATATTTAAAAATAACATTCTAAATAACCATTTTATTCATTATAACACTTTGATCTACTAATATGAAAATGATAATTAATACAATAATGAGTAGTAAATGATACAAAACAGCATGAATTTAATGACAGTAAAATATAAATAATTAAATTCAGATAAAGTGAAAAATATATTAAATCTAGCGTTGAACTATAATAAAATATAATTTAAAAAAAATAAACGTATATAAAATAACCCTATTTTATTCTTCTTTATTTCTTTTTTAATCCTCTTGAGCACCCTCAAGTGTTGGAATTTAGACAAGCTCAAATCCGATTATCCCGCTGATCAACATTTCTGCGTGCGTGCGTTTGTGTCTTTTTCAGACGTTCTCCTTCCATACGGGACCGTAAAAAGCACCAAAATGAAGCTCGTGTTCACACTAGTGGCGCTGGTGTCGCTGGGTCTGCTCGTCAGCGGCGCCTCGGAGGACGGAGACGCCTCAGAAGACACTTTAACAGGTGACAATTCACACACAATCATGTAGCACCGCTTGTCAGAAGTTAAAGCTGTTGTGAATTTGTGCAACCGACAAAATTGAATGCAGCTCTGCTTACCTTTTGGCTCTGACATGAGAGGAGGGACTTTTTTGAGGCCTAAAGCCTTGACATGATCATTTTTCAGACAGTGTTGTTCAGAGGCTAGAATAGACTGCAGCCACCACATGAAAGTGGCTTTGAATCTTCACCCCAAGCTGAGAAACACTTTCAGTTTTTTTCACGCCAACTCAAAACTAGGGGTGTGTTAAAAAAAAATCGATACGGCAATATATCGTTGCGAGCCTCATTACAATACACGTATCGATACGCAGGCGTCAGAATCGATATTGCTCGTTAACTTTAAATAGGCAGTTAACGTTTGCCTTTGCAGCGTGCATTGTACCTAAGAAATAAAAACCAGCAGCGTCTTTGAAGTTAATTGCCTTCAATTAATGCAAAATTAGCTCACCAGTGATTGGACACTGTGTCTTGATAAGAAAAATTAAAGTAGAGGAAGAATATCAACATTTATTTACTCATAAACTTAACATGTCACGTGTCTTAATGCACCAATTTTCATATATTTTGTCTAAAAAACAAAATAGAATGTGTTCCATGAAAAAAATGCTGTTTACTAGGGGTGTGAATTGCCTAGTACCTGACGATTCGATTCGTATCACGATTCACAGGTCACGATTCGATTCGATACCGATTAATCCCGATACGAATGGTCACGATTCGATACCGATTAATCCCGATACGAATTTATAAGTCGATTGTTGCGATTTTTTTCCATTCAAATTTAGAAAATACTATCAGTAAATTTGTACATGTACACTGTAAGATTTGTATGAATATATTTATCTAAAACTTGAGGCTTATAACCGTGAGCCACTGTACACAAACAGTTTGCAATCTGTTTCACATTTGAACAGCATTAAAATAAAAATATTAAGGCTTAATGTGCCGTTCATATAACATTCTTCCATGCTCAAGGTGTGAATCCTAAAAAAAAAAAAAAAAAAAAAAAAAAAAATTCTGAAAAAAATCGATTCTGCCGATTATTGAATCGATTCGAGAATCGCGCGATGTAGTATCGCGATACATCGCCGAATCGATTTTTTTTTAACACCCCTACTGTTTACATTTCCCCAAATAGTTCAAATAAGCACATTCTAGAGCTGTAATTTTAATACTTTTATATTTGTATTCACATTGGCTCATGCCTATTAATAAATGTTCCCGGTGTTTCTGTGAAAACTGCTCCTTGCTCTGCAGTGTGTACACATTTAGACCAGGCAAGCCCCTTGGTGGTAAACCAGAAGAGCTACTAACAAAAACATTTTTGTCATCCAGCATAATAAACATATCCTTTAGGTACGACCTTTAGGTATGACTGTTATTATAAAATGCAAGTAAATGAATGTGAAATATCGGGATACGTATCGTCTTGAAGATCAAGTATTGGGATACATATGTATCGCGATACGTATCGTATCGTGACCCCTGTATCGCGATACGTATCGTATCGTGAGGTTGGCGGAAATACCCAGCCCTACTCAAAACACTCATTTTTAAAATCACCTTTTCCTATTAAAAATATTGAAATGCCATAAATCCATTCCAGCCTTCCCCCAAAACACAATAATAATGTGTAGGCACCACTGTATTGGCTATGTGCAATTTCAACTTGATGCATGGACAGGCAATCAAAAAGACCCAACTAAGTGTATTCAATTAAAAAGGCGGAGAAAAAGAGCACCTCAGCCCTAAACGCAGACTTGAACGAGGTTCCGTTCCATCCTGTCAGAGTTGTCCAAGGCCGGAGAGAAGGTGGTGGGCGAGGAGGTGAAGCGCGCCTTGTACGGCGTGGGCCAGATGAGGGAGGTGATGTGGAGGAACGAGCGCAAGCACGAGCAACTCATGAAGTCTCTACGTCACAGCGGCGACAAGCGAAAGGTACATGCACAAGTTTAATTGGAACTACTGCCATCTAGTGGAAGAGCATTAAATGACTCTGGGTGTCACAATATGTTGCTGATGAACACAAGGACATATTTGTTGTAAAGTAAACAAATAATTTTCTGAACAATTATATGAAATTGGACAATTATGTGTGGCACACTGATTGGAAAATGTTTTAGGTCAAGAGACTAACTTTTTCTTAATTTGACTTTATTCTTATATTATGCCTTTTAGTCATGAAACGATACCAATTTGTAGCATTCTCTCAAATTCAACAGTATTCTCAAAAATTATCATTTTGTTCTTAAAAAAAAAAACCCAAATAACTAATAATAATATTTATAATAATATTCCTTTTGTTCAAAAAACAAAACAGTCTTGATTGATGCGCTGTGTTCCCCCACATACTCCAAGATTTTTTTTAATTTTTGGAATCACTTCTCCATTCTATGCTGAAAAACTCCCATATTGGTCGTTTTTGTGTCCTCTTAGTAAGGCACTATACAGAGATGAGTTGAAGAGCATAATTTAGACAAAAGTAGCACTTTGCCACCATCTTTTGTCCAAGCAACTCAGTTTGAAGTGAGTTGAGAAGCTTCACTTAGACAAAAGTAGTGCTTTGGCACCATCTTGTGGCAACTATGTCGCGATGAGTCGGGGAGCACAAATTAGACCATCTTTGTCACTTTCTTTGGGCCAAGCAACAATGTCTGAAATGAGTTGAGAACTTCATTTAAACAAAAGTAGTGCTTTGCCGCCATCTTGCAGCAGTTTAGTGCCAAGGAACTACATTGAGGCGACTTGAGGGACTTCATTTAGACAAGTAGTGCTTTGCCGCCATCTTGCAGCAGTTTGGTGCCAAGGAACTACTTTGAGGCGAGTTGAGGAACTTCATTTAGACAAGTAGTGCTTTGCCGCCATCCTGTAGCAGTTTGGTGCCAAGGAACTACATTGAGGTGAGTTGAGGAGCTTCATTTAGACAAAAGTAGTGCTTTGTCACCATCTTGGCAAGAAATTATATGGATGCGAGTTTCCTGCAGATACAAGTAGTGCTTTCCCACCATCATTTTGCCAAGGAACTATGTTGAGGATCATGGTTTAGACAAAAGTAGTGCCGTTCTGCCTTGCCACCATCTTTTGTCCAAGCAACTCTGTTTGAAGTGAGTTGATAAGCTTCACTTAGACAAAAGTAGTGCTTTGGCACCATCTTGTGGCAACTATGTCGCGATGAGTTGGGGAGCACAAATTAGACCATCTTCGTCACTTTTTTTGGGCCAAGCAACAATGTCTGAAATGAGTTGAGGAGCTTCATTTAGACAAAAGTAGTGCTTTGTCACCATCTTATGGAATCTTGGTGGCAAGAAATTTCTGGACATGAGTTTCCTGCAGGTACAAGTAGTGCTTTCCCACCATCTTTTTGCCAAGGAACTATGTTGAGGATCATCATTTAGACAAAAGTAGTGCCGTTCTGCCTTCGCTCGGTAATTGTAACCTTTTGGGTGGGGGGAATGAATTACTTTATTTTATATAATTCTATATTATTTTGCTTTATTATTAGTTTGATTTGTTACTGTATGCACTTATTTAAATATGTCTAAGGGTTCCGGTGACCCTAGTATGAAAACCACGGCCTCGGAGAACCGAAAGAGGCGGAGTCAGACTCAAAACAGCTGTTCCTCTCTTCCACCAGGGTGCGGCGCAACTGACTCAGGATGTGACGGAGAAGCTGCAGGAGGCCGAGGAGCAGTGCAGGGTCTCCTTACAGTCGGAGTGGGACGAGTGCAGACCGTGCTTGGAGGACGCGTGTAAAACGTTCTTCACCAACACCTGCCGCAGAGGCTTCGCCACCTTCCAGACCAAAGTGGGACAAACACCTCATAGTGCACCAAACCCGCCGTGAATAAGGCTCCACAATTTTCCGTCTGTCTTCTCCCACGCCAGGTTGAGAACTTCTTCCGCCGCGTGTCCCGAGGCTTCAGCTTCGGCGAAGCGACCGTAGAAGCGGACGACATCCTGGTGAACCAGGACCCGGACAGCCCCGACGCGGAAGTGGTCCGCATCCAGGACGCATTCACCCGCCTGACTCGCAAGGTGGGCACGCTGGTGAACAGCAGCGCGGCCCTGGCCTCCAGGATGAGGGACGGGCTGGACCGGGCCGTCCGCAGGGCTCTCCTTAGCGGCCCCCCGTTGCCGAGCGCCACGGTGGCCCCCGACGACCCGGCTCGCGACTCGGGCTTCCTGCAGGGTGTGGGCCTGGAGGAGGTGCTGGACTCCTTCTTCGACTTTGGGCGCAGCGTGGTGGAGGAGTTTGGGGCGGTGGTGACGCAGGCGTTTGATGGACTTCACGGAGCGCAGCAGGAGGAAAACAAACGAGGTGAGTGTAACTCATTCAAACAAAAAAACAAACAAACATGTAAATATGTTTGGACTGGTTGCCAGCCAATCGCAGGGAATATTATTATTATTATTATTATTATTATTATTATTATTATTATTATTTTGATCAGGTGCAGATATAAGTTTCACTTTTTTGTCCTCCTTCATTTCTTTTTTAAAGAATGAAATAAAATTTTGAATTGAATTGAGTATACAGCAGGCTTTGATGCAGCTTCTGACCTGAAGAGGTCAGTTAAAGCCAGGGTCGTTATTACAAAGAACGACCAGCAGGTGGCAGCAGAGTATGAGTTCAACCAGGGCCATGTTGCAACAAATTCTTTTTCACAGTGTTTTCAACAGGTTTGTGAATAATGATGAAACTTTTCTATATTCTGATGCTAATTGCTGGAAAACAAAAACAGAAATATACATAAAAAAAAATTCCTGATGAAAGAAGACACTCTAATCTTTCTTTCGGTTGGTTCCATGTTTTTATAACAATAAAACACAATAACCTGTGGATGGGCCTAGGATGGTTGTAATGTCCAAAGATGACGTCCGTCTTTATGTTGGACTGCAGAGAAAACATTCCCACGCCTCCTGCGGAACAGGAAGTTGTGCCGAGACCTGCGCAAGCAGTCGTCCGAGTGCTGGCAGCTGCAGAGCCAGTGCGAGGCCTGTCAGGGGGGCTTGTTGACAGGTAAGTTTATTTAAAAAAAAAACCAACAACTCAAATCTACCTCCTCTGGCTGATGTCCGCTCCACCCCTCACAGAATGTCCCAGCGTCAGGGAGCTGCACGTGGAGCTCGAGCAGGTGTCGCAGCTGTTGGGCGTGTCCAGGGAGCAGTACGACGAGGTCCTGTCCATCGTGCGGCGCCATGCCGACGAGACGCTGGGCTGGCTGGGCAACATGGCCGCCGAGTTTGGCTGGGTGGCGCGGGCGGACACTCAAAACATCTTTCGCATCACCAGGGTGAGGATGAGGAGATGTAAAGAAGTTGTTGAACGCAGACCACTCGTGTACAGCAAACTCCACATCCTCCATTTTTACGACCAAAGACTTAGGTTGAAGGAGGAGCTTCATTAAAAGGGAAGTAACCCCCCCCCCCCCAAAAAAAAAAAAAAAAATCGTGACAATATGTTTTGTGCAGCCCCATTAGTCTAAATACAGTTTTATGGTTAATATTGCATTAGCGGAAACCGACTTAAGCAGCCAAATTTAGCAGTTGTTACTTGTTATCAATATCAGAAGGCGGCCATTTTGCCACTTGCTGTCGAGTGAAAATGACATCATATTTGCTCAGGTCACAGGTAACAACCAATCACAGCTCAGCTTCAGAAAACAGGTGAGCTGTGATTGGTCGTTGCCTGAGCCTTGAGAAACTGTGATGTCATCTTTGGTTGACAGCGAGTGGCAAAATGGCCGACCCCTTAGATGGATAAAAATGGCTGGATTTTACTTCATAACTCATATTCAACAAATGTAATCCCAATTTCATGTTCACAGACTAGTGAGGGCACATATAACATAATTATTGTCAAATAAGGTTGACTTCCCTTTTAAGTTAGGCCATAGCCTTGTCTGATAGAAGAAAAAGTATCTTGCCACGAGATGAAGCTGGGGGTGTCAAACATACGGCCAGTGGTCCAACCTGGCTGGTGAGGACAGAACACAAACAGCAGTTTTTCAATGAACTGGTGTTGCTAATTATGTCCATCGGAGGGTGCAATGACAACCACTCCACATAACATTCAGAAATTCAGCAGTGACTGAGGATATAATGCAAAAATTGTAAATGTTTCTTGACAATATGTTAAATGTGACCTCACTAGTCTAAACACGACATTCTGATTAATAATACATTTTTGGGATATGAGTTATGAAACAAAATCTGTTTTTGTCCATCTCAGAGCGTCCATTTTGCCATTTGGTGTAGTGTCGACTGAAAATGACATCACAGTTGCTCAGGCAACGACCAATCACAGCTCACCTGTTTTCTGAAGCTGTGCTGTGATTGGTTGTTCCCTGAGACCTGAGCAACTCTGTCATTTCCACGCGACAGCAAGTGACAAAATGGCCGCCCCTGAGATGGATAAAAACGTACTCATATTCTACTAACGCAATATTAACCAGAATACTTTTGAAGAGCTTTGACATACACATTAACTGTCTCTTTCGTTTATTTACCGTAGAGAAAACAGTTTAGCCTGCTTGAATGTGATTTATGTGTAAAACCGTTAAGCTAACATAAGACAAAATTAAAACAAATGGCTAATCCTTTGACAAAGCTTAACACAATGATCTCAGCTTCAAGTATAGCTACAATGCTTTAGTAAAATTTTAGCATTCAAAACTGTTGTATAAAATTAAGTTTTTAGTATGTTTTGAGCAGGAGGTGGGATACATCCAAGTTAACTGTATTTAAGTAGAATCCTCCTCGTCCAATTATTACCCAAAAGCATGTCAAATGTGGAATATTTTTTTAATTTACAAAAATAAGCTAACCAAGAATTTATTAAATTAGGTAGTTATTGTCTTTTAAATTATTACACTTTAGTGAAAAACATCCAAATCAATGTAAATTCGGGGCCCGAACTAGATCCCCTCTGTCATACTAGTTCAATGCCTGGTTTGAACATCATACTATTACACTTAATTGGGTTAACGAACAATACTAAAAGCGGAAACTCAAGTCTCACAAGATTTGTAGTGGTCTCACGTGACTATGTGACTGCTATCCAGCTAAAAAAAACAAACCAACAACACATTTTCTTCAACTGTATTGTAATGACATTAGTGTACTAAATAATGTCCAGTGCGTACCTCATGTTGCTTTTTGCTCTCCAGGTGGCGCCAAAGAGCCAAGACAAGAACATGTCAGTAGGGGAGGAGACCCAAGTGGAGGTGAACATCCTCAACTCTCCCCCTTTCGTCTTCTCCGTGCCGGGGGAGCTGAACCTGCAGGACCCGGCCTTCATTCAGTACGTGGCCCAGGAGGCCCTCGACAAGTACAAGGAGATGTTCAGGTAACGGGTGTGACATTTCACAGGACACACAAGAATATTTAGTCACACTATGAAGTTGTACTGTATTGATATTTGTGTTGTTGCTTGACAGGTACCACGAGGATGAGTAAACGGCCAATCACAGAGCTCCACAGAATTCAAACATCTTACCTGTTGACAGATAGTGAAACCACAATATGCCATTCGCATTATATCCAAATGTCACATTTTGATGTTTACAGTAAAAACTCCCCCAAGATTTCAGCACAGCAAACTCAAATTCAACTTTTCAAGTAAAACGTTTATTTTTTTTCTCTGTACAAAAATTCTGAGTTATTTTTTTTCTGCATCTCTAGTTTTAAGTCCTACCTTTAGGAACAATCACATATTAGGGTCTCCCCAGACAGACACAAACTCAATTCAAAACAATAAAAAGTTCACATATTTGTTCAAACCGCTGGCTTTCGTATGCAACTTTCCCATCATGCACCTCTGGACCAACAGTTATAGGATAGCTACAGGAAATACAGGTTGGGGGGAAAGAAAGAACAACATGATGTGATCTTACACAGAATTGCGGCATTCAAAAATGTCACAGACATGTTGAAATTCTGATAGAAACTTAAAAAAAAAAAAAAAAAAACTATGGTCACAGACAATTCCCTCCTCACCTTAAAAATCTATTACACGTTTCTTTTGCACTTAGGCATGATTAACTCTAATGTGAAAGTGTACCAAAACATGATCGCAATTGTGAAAAGTTTGACAGAAATTAAAGACTTCAGAATTATTAAAGTACCTCAAATGGTTTGAAAGATAATGATGGGAAAATTCAGTGCCAGAAATAAAACCAAAATAAACTTCTTGGTCACAGGAAATGTCCATTGTGAACATTGAAAGCAAAATGTTTCGACCAGCATGCACTCACTTGAGCATGATTAAAACTCAATGATAGGTATCGATTTCCAAAATGACTGAAAAATTACTGAAAAATACGTGACAGACATAAAACAAAATTAAATTCACAGGATGTGTATTTTACATATTAAAAATGCTTCTTTTTGCATTTGGCCATGATTAATTTGACTGCCAGGCGTTATAAAAACAAAACAAAAAAATCCACAGTGCCGGCCGCTTTTGAGCATTTTAACTCAAAGCAAAAAGAATATTGTTTGCCTTTACTACATATACAATGTGGCTACGAAATGAAAGATCACATTCCATTCATTGGATTTTTACTAATCATCATGAAACGTCTTTGGCAGTCAAAGAGTTAAAATATAAAAGTATGTCCAAAAAAATGACTGCAATATTGAGTATTTAACAGAAAATAAACTTCAGAGGAAATTCCCATCTTGAACATTAAAAGTATTTTTCTTTGTACTGGCACTAATTATCTAAATTTTTGGTCTTTAAAGGCCCAGTCTGCCGATTTCACTCAGGAAAATGCACTTTTTAAATACAGGACTACACACTTTAAATTTTCTTTGTCTACACATCTGGGCTTATGTTAATGTTTGGTGGTGATTTTGTCCTAAACCCCCACCCCCGCAAACGGGGCCGGGCGAATTTGTCCGCTGGGTGACATCACTCCCATGTCAATTTGACAACACGCACGGATTTTTTTTCACTCACTCATTCACACATGTAAGCTTCCGAGTGAGTGAAAAAAATAAAATAAAAAAAATCCATGCGTGCTGTCAAATTGCCGCGGGAGTGACGTCACGCAGCTGACACGTTCGCCCAGCCCCGTTTGCGACACGCCACCCCCCGTTCTGCGATTGGCTGGAGGGGTGTAAACACTGTCTTTCCACTGAAACGTCCAGTTGTTTACAAAACACAAAATAGCAAAATACATTCAGACCGGGCCTTTAAAAAGGACAGAAATGTTGAGTTTTTGACAGAAATAAAACTAAAATAAACTTGGTGATCACAGAATGTATTCATAATTCATCCCCCAATTCAGAAAAAATATGTTAATTTTTTTTTTTTTTTTGCACTTGGGCGCGATTAAAAAAACAGAAAATGTGTCAAAGACATTTTCAAAATGAAAAAACAAAAAAACAAAATTGTCATTCATCCACCTGTTCACACTTGCTACATTTTTTTCCTGCACATACTGTACATTCTTGCATCAAGCCCCATCTGCACTGTCATACACACAAAAAAAACTTGTTGGCCTACAAGCATTCAATTCGCAAACTACTGTACAATACATGTAAACAAATTTGGACTCCCAATATCAATGAATTATTATAGCAAAATATTTTTAAAAAGGGAGGACAATTGTGTAAAAGAGTCATTGTGTAAAAAAAGAAAAAAACCAAATCATCATTGCATCTTGCAAGTATAGCCATCAATGTGAAATGAGGACTAACTACTCTGGTATTGATCACAGTGTCGTGGCCAGTCTGTTTTGTACCAAGTCGAGGCTCTTGCGGGCCTACAGGTTGTCTCCCGGCTGGTACTGGGGCTCCGTGGCCGTGAAGTAGTCCTCCAGGAAGGACTGGATGTACTCGAAGGTGGGCCTCTCGTCGGGCTCCTTCTTCCAGCAGTGGCGCATCATTTCGTGTAGCGACTCGGGGCAGCCCTGGGGGCAGGGCATGCGGTAGCCGCGCTCCACCTGCTCCAGCACCTCTCGGTTCACCATCCCTGAGGAAGCATAACGCCAGCCCACATTGTTTACATCTCTGGACTTGTATATTCCATATTTATTTGTTAAATATGTTTTACAGAAATGATTTGGATGTACTTGAGACATAGCAAACGTCAGCTAATGTGGGCTAGAAATGCTGACATATCACTGTTCTAAATATAAAAAAAAACATTCATCGCATCAAAAAGTTTCATGTGGGATACTTTACAGTCATTTAATGTGTAGCTGTCGTATATGGTCTGGAAATTCTGCCAAAAACTTAAGCAAGGAGTGTGGGGGGAGGATCTTGTTGACATCTGTCACTACATGGGTACAATTGAACTGATGTTTCATTGCATAATTTGTTCTCTGCCTGCTCTAATAAAAAAAAAAAAAAAAAAAAAAAAAAAATTCCTGCGATGGTGACCTGTGTGCGCCTTGCGAGGAGGAGCTTCACATTCACTGCCATAGACGGCTTTAGACGTAAAAGATTCTTTTTTTTTTCTGCACTGGCAGTGAATGAGTTAAAAGGTTAGCGTGAAGGGCTTAAGACTCTGTGGGAGGGGTTAGGGGTGGGGGTCCGCATTATCCCACACACCAGGGAAGCCAGAATGAGACAAAAGAATGGCGGCAGAGTCAAAATGTGAATTGTCAACTATCTGATATCCTGACACAAACAGTATATATTAAAAAAAAAAAAAAAAAAAAAAAATCATTGGTTTCCGTGCAACTGTGTCAACACGACTATAGAAAGGAAGCAAAGTCCTTGCAGAATGAAGTTGAATTCATGACATTGAAGGTTTTTGCTGTGGATCCGGGAAGGCCCCAAGGACCAGATGGCCGTCAGGTCAGCCATATGGCGGCTCTGTGATCACTGCAAGCTGCAGTCCAGCCCTCATTTGAAACGTTACAGCCATCAGAGAGCCACATGGGAATTGTTGGAATTAATTGTGATGTAACATTTCAAGATATTATTTTACTCTGAACAGGAAACAAATATAGTAAGCACTAAAAAAAAAAAAAAAAAAGTACGTACAAGCTAATTAAACATATTAAACAGAGATATCATGTATACACATTTGAACATGTTAAATGATTTGTCCAACTTTGTAAACCCATAAACCCAGAAATGTATTTTCCAATTGTATAAGATTTTATCTCAATATGTACATAGAAGTATATAAATACTAATTACATTCGAAAAAATGTCTCCACATTCAATGGCGGAGCCAGAGGGGGGGCCGGGGTGGCACGTGCCCCTGCTGAAATGTGATTGGACCCAGCAGACGCCAAATGATTGACATATCACGGCACCGGCGCAGTGACGTCGCACGCCTGGCCGATGCAGCCTGCCAGCATTTTTTTTCAAGCAGACGCCTACTAATTGTTATGCCCCTCCTGAACAGTGGCTGGCGCTACTTAAGACAAAGCATTATAATCCACCTCACTAGGAGTCTGGAGAAGGAGAATCATCTGTTTTAAGGAGCAGTCTCCTGAGTACCGGTATGCTGATCCGACAAAACACCGGCACATCAAGAATGCATGTTGGCGTTTGGCTATATCATGTTTGTTTGCCTGTGAGACGTGAGTGACTGTTTAAAATAACTTTTATGTTCAGATTATGGGTGTCAAAATTGTCGCGTTATTATCTCGTTTACTTAAAGTGCCTTTAACGGCACTGTTTTTTTTAACGCTCGATTAACGACCGCTCCTTATTTGGAAAGCCTCTACTCAGGGAATTCTAGTCACCACGCAGTAGAAACGTCCACGTCAAAACTACCCAATAGAAATGCACTGGAGCTAAAATACAATGTTTAAGGGGCAGAATATAGGTGGAGGAGCCATTTGGACTGTGTCTCACCACTACCACCCGTGCCTTGCTTTGAAAGAACGTACTCGGTTAGCCTTTAGCACCGAGCACCAAGAGGCGTCCATTGGCACTCTGAAACCCCTGTGAGAGTAAAGAGCCGAATGGACGCCGTCTTGTCAGTTGGAGTGAGCCCAATCCTATTTATCTTTAATGTGATATTTTATTCGTATTTTATTCAGCATCTCCACAAACTATCTCATCAGGGTGAAAGTGAAACTACCGATGTGTTCGCTGTAACAGTAGAGCGGCCTCATCTGCGTCTCGCATCCGAGAACTTAACAAAATAAAAGCGTCCGACGTCATAAAAAGGAGTCACTATAACACAATTAAGCAGTAATAAATTAAATTATACTGCCCAATGTGTGGGGATTGGCGTCAAGTTGTATTTTACAATTTTAAAATGTGCAGAAACTCGCAAGTTACTTATTGTTTAAAATTACAGAGCTATTAATATGAAAAGAACACATCGGTCGTTTCTGGTTCCTATGCAGTAAAAATTTGTCATTTTACAATGCACATCCTATTTCACTTCACAAAATAAAAGCCTAGAGCGAATGCATATATTTGTGGGGACTGTGTTGTATTTTACAGTTTTAAAAATGTGCATAATTTCACAAGTTACTTCATGTTAAAAATTAGGCAGCTCCTAATATGAAAAGAGAAATGCATTGAGCTTTCACTATTGTCTTACAAATGCAATTATACCATGTTGTAGTGAGAGAAAAATGACCAAAACAAATCAGTCACGCTTTGGTTTGGTTTTACAGTACAGCACTTATTTTATTTATATTTTTTTAAACTTTTTTTTTCTTGAATTGTTATGAAATTACTCTATCAATGAATTTTTAATTTTTTTTAATTGAATTGTTATGAAATTACTCTTATCAATGACTAAAAAAAATAAAACCATATTGAAATTGTACATTTTATTGTAAATGTAGCTATAAATTGAGATATAAAATGTGCAATTAATGTGTGATTAATAGTCAGTTAATTATTGAAGTAATGCGATTAATTATGATTACAAATTTTAATCCACTGACACCTCTAGTTCAGATAGATTGTTTTGGACGGACATCAATAAGCAACGTAGTTTTGTGCAAGCTAAAAATAAGTATGTTGTTGTTGTTATGCAAGACAATAGCACCCTCCAATGGTTGAAAGTTCAAACAGACACTAACTGACGTTTGCATTTACAGGTAGAAGTGGAGGATTTATTAACATAATTATTAATTAATCACATTAATAAATTATGTGGTTGTAAATGAAGTAGTAGTTGGAGTAATAAATTTGTTTTTCATAGGGTGTGTGGAAAATTAAACGACAAGGAGAGTTTGGCACTTAGACAGGATCTTTAGTCATACTGTAATACAAATTTGCATTATGTTCATATTATAATGTTATGTTGATAAAAGTACTGTAATTGCATGAATACAGTATCTGCGTGTGCGTGCAAGTTCATTCAAGTTAAACAGTGCAGAATTATTTTTTTTGTACATTTTATACATTCTTAATAAACGGCACATTATGTGCAAAAATCTCCCCTGTGCTTAATATGTACTTAAATATATTTGAACATCGATAGAGACTCCGATTGAAATTAATTTTCATGAAAACAAATTTGGCATCATCTTTGGATGAAGTATCCTTGGCCCCCCCCTGCCCCCCCTATTTATAAAAGTCTGGCTCCGCCACTGTCCACATTATATAAGTTTTATATTGATTTTTTATTTTTATTTTATCTAGTTATTTTTATTCATTCAATTTATCTTATGTTTTTATGTATTAAATATTTTTTATATTACAGATTTTCTTTCCCAATTAGGGTGTTAGTGTATATTGTCCAAACATTAATGTGCAAAAAGTTACAAATAATTACCTCTTTAAAACATTGAATATAATTCGTAAACAGCTTGACATTTAAAATCAATAATAGTATTTAAGTAATGTTTGTAATACAATATATTCATTCTATTAGTATATTCTATATTAAATGATTTTATCTAGAAATGCTTTACAAGCCGAAGCTAAAATAAACTAAATTGAAAAACAAACTGTGGAAACAATGGGGAGTAACACTGTTAATATGTAATACATGCATTTGCACGATAGTTAAAAATGCTATCCATCTTCAAAAGAATAAATTACATGAAAAAAATAAAGCACATTATTAAAAATTGTTTAAAACCCCCCAAAACAAAACACCAATAGAAATAATTTCACCCCCTCTTCTCCCAATTCCAACTCCAAGATGAAGAGGTGTTTTGTCCCCAAAATGCAACAAACAGTAGTTAAAAAAATACCCATCTTAAAAAATACATGGCAACTTTAAATAGATAAATATAAAACATATTAAATAATCATAACTGTAACTAGGAAGTTGCATGTGAAAAAAAGTTGGCGGCTTTTACACTGTGTGCAAAAGGTGTGGGATGTGTGTGAAGGAGGCTCAAGGCTGACCTGGATAGGGCACTCTGCCTTTGGTGACCAGTTCAGTCAGTAGTATACCAAACGACCACACGTCCGACTTGATAGTAAAGCGGCCGTACAGAGCTGCTTCAGGCGCCGTCCACTTGATGGGGAATTTAGCGCCTGGAACGAAAAGAAGACAGTTTGAGACTATGTTGTGAATGTTTCATTTTTTGGAGGTCCCCTCGATCATTGGAGACAACGCACCTTGCCTGGCCGTGTACTCGTTGTCCTCGATGAGCCGGGCCAGGCCGAAGTCGGCGATCTTGCACACCAGGTTGTCGGCAACCAGGATGTTGGCGGCTCGCAGGTCCCTGTGGATGTAGTTCATCCGCTCGATGAAGGCCATGCCGTCCGCAATCTATGGGGAAAGGGACCCATTTTAATTTTACAGAAACGTGCCATTTGTCATGTTTGGATGTGGGTACAGAGACCACACGAATCCAATATTTATACAATTATAAACTTTAAAATTCAATGAATTGATGGAGTTGAAGTGCCTTAAAATAAAGTCTGAAGGCCATCATGAAATTTTACCAATTAACCTGCATACAAAAAAAAAAAAAAAAGGTAAAGTGAGTACAAATTAGAGGAATGTATGTCAAAAACATGCACATCGGGTTCATTGGAGAATTGACGCTGTCACAGAGTGTTATAGGAAAACTATTAAGAACACTTCTCCTGTTTACCCTTGAGTTGACTACAGCGTCGCCTTGGGATACAATGAGTGAACCAAGAACATTTGAGCTATTTCACAATAGTGTGGATTCACTGTACTTCCTGAATAACCAATCCTTGGAATAATCGATACATTAACCAATACTAGGGCCAGACCGATATGCATTATTACGATTCATCTTTAAAAAAAAATAAAAATCTATATATATATATAAAATTAACCCTTCCCCAATTCCTTTTCAACAGGAGCCATTTACGCATAAACTTTCGCTATTAAAATTCTCTGCTTTGAATGACAAGCGCATATCAAAAAATTTAATGAAGTATACAAGGTTATTGTATAGATTTCTGTGTCAATAATGAAACCACTCTTTCTTGTTTACAGAAAAAGTCCTGACGTCGATGCTATCGTCCTGTTAGCATTTTCTAACTTCCTGTTAGCGCTAGGCTAGCGATGTTTTAAAAACGAAGCATGTTTTATATTTAAATATAAAGTGGATGTAATTCTTAACGTTGTGTATTTAGTTTTACAGTTAACTCCAACTGCGGTGTCATTAAACACCTTGAACACCTTGAAGGACGCTTAGGGACAACAGAATAACCAGAATAACATACACTACATATTTGCTAGTTGCTAATGCTAAGCAAACAAAATGGTGCGTTCAGGGTACTTTCACAACGTCGGAAACTTTAGTTTTCTTCGATAACGTTCTAAGGGGAAAACCACTTGGCTCAATTGGCCGATGTCTGAAGGCAAAATCGTTCGGGCCCTAATCAATCAAAATTATTCAATAGTGACAGCACGACAACAATTCCTGTTAGTTCTTATGTGATAAATCGTTTTGAAATCTGACCAGCATTACGTTCGGCATTTGAGGTTTGGTTGCATCGCGTGTTAGTGCTCATCAAGTTCATGCAGGCTTGTTCACTTCCAAATAATTCAAAACATCTTTTGTCTGCCAACTCCCTTGGAGGCGATCTTCATTTTCATTTGCACCTGGCTGAGTGAAGAAGGAGTTGTAGCAGGCAAAGTGAAAGCAGATCCTCGCACACGACGGTGGCGTTAAGTGGCTCTCTGATGACGAGCGCTTTTAGCCTCCGCAGGCAGCTAAGTGTTGGAGGACGACAGGAGGCACACGGAGCGGTGGCAGGAAGCCAAGAGAGATGTCAATTTGGATATTACATAAATACGCCAACCCGCATGGGGAAGCATGCGCGGCACTTGAGTCAGCCTGACTGGCGAGTTATGTTTTCACACATCTTCCTTCACAGCTGAGCAAGCAGAGGCCCGTCCTTGCATCCTACCTGTGCGGCCATGTCCACCAGCTGGGGCAGCTTCAGATATTTGCCATCTCCCTCCTTCAAGAAGTCCAGCAGACTCCCTGCAAAAGATTACAGGACGAATAGAGAACAAGGAAAATGTGATACAACTGTTTGCGGATTGAGGGTGTTTTTGTTTGTTTGTTTAGTCTCCTTATTTGCAGCAGGGCTCGTTTCATATCTAGACCAAATAGCACAAATTCACTTTATTTATGTATGATTTAGGCCAGTGTTGTAGATGCCTGGTGTTGATGCTTGTATGGTCATTTACGTGAAATTTGGTCAAATGTGTACTGTCAGTGTAAACAGCCATACTAGATAATATTAGGGATGTACGATAACAACAATATCGTAATATTGCGATATTAAAATGGCCACAATATATCGTCGGCATCATGTCACAATACTAAAAGCAGAACATCTACTAAAAATGTCAGGTTGATTTCCATTTGTGCAGTTCTAGCACCCTCTGGTGGCTATTTTTTTTTTTTTTTAGTGATGTTTAATTTTCACATGGCATGTTTTGGCCCTTCTATGTTTAAAATCCACACTATTGTGGTCAGATGAAGGGGCACGTAACATACTTATGAACAGTCAATATGTGGAGGAATTCAATGTGTGCTTGCATTAGCAAGTAAGTGCCTCAATATATATATTTATATATTTTGTGTATGTAATATTTTTATATTTTTCATTGCTGTAAAAAGCACACTATTGTGTGGGTATTTTCTTAGGTATGAACATTTTTTTTTAACAATATTATGACCTTTATTTTGCATCGCCAACTTCCCCACAATATTGTGACATTATCGTATTGTGACCTTTATATCGTATTGTGATATTAGCACTTTAGCGCCATCTGGTGTATTATGGCTTTTATGACTCAAGTAAAAAAAAAATGTTTTTCTATGTTTAGTTGATACCCAAGTGAAGGGATAAATTGGGTAATCAGTGGAAATGCAATATAACACATCAGATGTACAGTGCATCAAAAATCATGAAAAATTACAATTTATAATGGGAGTCAATGGAGCCAACTCTTGGTCAAATGTGAACATGTGTACTATAAAAACTTGTATCCCACATATAATAATGACAATAGTAATTTGGAAATGATGGATGGTGTTGGGCCATGTTGGGCCAATATGGGTGAAATTTCAGATCCACAAGTGAATTTTTGATATTCTTTACCTATGAAAATATAAAGAGTAATATGCAAAATAGCCAAGAGTTGGTTAAAAAAATAAATAAAAAAAATAAATAAATACAAAATAAATAAATAAAAGAGGACACAAAGGTTTCACTGTCCACTCACCATATAAAAGATGTTGTGGTAGTTTTGTTTAAAAATAAAATAAAATAAAAAATAACCTAATAAAATGCCGAGGTATCAGATCGTGACTCGGAATCGTCCGATCTCAAAATGAGGTGACTGACTCGGGTCCAAAAAAGTGCGATCGGAACAGATCGGAATCCCTAGATAATATGTTACTTGAAATGTACATAGAAATAGATAGATATATGCATGAAATTGGAATTGAGTGCTTGGACCTGCAGTGGTAATCCGGCCTAAATGACATACTTGACTAATGTTCATATAGTGGAGGATAAACAGCTTTTTTGCACATAAGTCGTCATGTGTGGGTAGAATGAACTAGGAGCTGTAATTTTATGTGTCACGGTGAAACATTTCTGCTGCTCAAGGAACTCGTGAAAGTCTCCACTTAATACTTTAAGACTTAATTACCGTGGATAAAGACTGCCACAACAGAGCAAGCTACAGTTAGGTTGCATGTCAGCCAGAGTAAGAATTTTTTCACGCAACTTTGTGGAGGAGTGTCGCATGAGACTTGCATTTATTCATCTCGAGATTGGGGAAATCGACCATTAGAGTGCAATTTCAAATAATATTCACCATTACGAAGATATGGATTAAATAACCATTTACTAAATAAAAGAACATGCATCATTACTCATTTTTATTTAATTATAATGTTCTTATGATTGTAAAAAGTCCCAATTAAATTTCAATTAATTGCCCAAGCCAACTCCGGTCTCCTCCCACATTCCAAAAACATGCATGGCAGGTTAATTGGGCGCTCTGAATTGTCCATAAGTGTGCTTGTGTGTGTGAGTGGTTGTTTGTCTGTGTGCCCTGCGATTGGCTGGCAACCAGTTCAGGGTGTACACCGCCTACTGCCCGAAGCTGGCTGGGATAGGCTCCAGCGCCACCGCAAACCCTTGTGAGGAATAAGCGGTTAAGAAAATAGATGGATGGATACCAAGCCAGCATTAGATAGGATGCTAACAAGGCTAAGCTAACACTATCTGGCAGTGCTCTGCAGAGGTGAAGGACTGACCTTTGCCCATGAACTCGGTGACGATGTAGATGGGCTCTTCAGACACTACGGCATAGAGAGGCACCAGCTTGTCGTGCCGCAGTTTCTTCATGATTTGGGCCTCCTGCAGGAAGGCCTCCGGCGACATGGTGCCTGGCTTCAGGGTCTTGATGGCCACCTTGGTGGTACCATTCCAGGTGCCTGAATGAAAATAAAAAAACAAAGTACACCAAATGCCATCTTGCACATGAAAGTCAGTTTTGAAAAAATGTGAATTTAGATGCCAGACATCTCGCAACAGTAATTATGTAAATACCATTCAACAGCTTTTTTTTGCACACCTTGCCATTCAATATCAACCATTTTATTTTTCTTGTCAGGTTGTCTTTTTACGGGTCGCCCACAGAGCATCGCCCTTTCGCATCGAGCCTATTTTTTTTTTTTGCATCCTCCTCCCGAACACCAACCACCCTTATTTCTTACCTCTACCAACTTCCTCTTCGGTCTTTCTCTAGCTCTTTTGCCGGTCAACCCTTTTCACCCGTCAACCAACATGTCTCTCTTAAGTGTGTGTGCAAGTTGTGTTCTAAAGCTACCTGCTATGTACCAAACAGCTTATTGCAGGCCAGATCGAGCATGCTGAATTCTGTCCGAATTTAACTCATTTGCTCCCAATAACGTCTAAATACGTTTTTTTTTCTCAATGTTTTAAGTCTCCCAAAAACGTATTTATACATTTTTTTGTTTTTATGCTAGAGCATACAGAAGGCTTTGATGCAGCCTCTCAACTGCAAAGAACGGTTGCAGAAATGGTAGTTATTACACAAACGGCCAGCAGGTGGCAGCAGAGCAAAGGAGATCAACCAGGGCCATCTAGAAAAAAAGCTAAATTATTTACAATTTTAAATAGATTTGTGAAAACTGATGAAACTTAGCTCTCTTCTAATGCTCATTGCTGAAAAACGGAAACAGATAGAAACATACTTTTTTCCTGATGAAAGAAGAAACTTAAATCTTTCTTTTGGTAGGATCCATGTTTTTATAGCAATTGAACAGAATATTCTGTGGGCCTTGCAAAATCAGTCAAAATCCAGTAAAACAGCCGGGAGCGAACGGGATTACTTCTGTGAAAATGTCTGGGAGTGAATGAGTTAAAGAGCTACGGGGTAATTTCAAACACATATTTTTCTTTTTTTCCCTTTTTTTTTTTGAGAGCTCAGTATTGTTCTTTCAGCAGTCTGCGTGTGTGAGTTTGTGCTCATTAATTCCCCTGAAACCTAATAAAATCCCATACCCCTCACCTTAACCGGATACTTCAAAGTCTCGCGAGAGTCGTGAAGTTCAGAAGGTCGGGAGACCAGAGGAAAGATCAAAGAAAAGAAAGATGAAGCAAAGTGAAATCCAACACCAACCAGACACCACCTGGCACCCACAGGGTTACAAAACCACAATCTTTCACCAACCTCAGAAACCTCTAAATTCCAAAAGATTAGGGAGAGCTCAAGAGACCAGGGAGACAAAAAAATAAAAAAATAAAAAAAATAAAATAAAAAAAAAAGATTATTTTTCTTCTGTTTTCCTTTGACCTCGGTGGGGTTGGATCAGGGCGATGGCATTAATATTTGTCAACTGTGGCTGTGGACGTCCGTCCGATCATCAAAATTATTAGAATTTTAGCTGCTAGATATTTGTGCCAGTTATTGTTTTACTGATTTTTCACAATTTTGCCATAGTCTAATTCAGTATATTGAAGTACTAAGGCACAGTATCTAAGTGAAAATTTTGGTACAGTGACACAACTAGTTTAACTGCCACGATGTAAATATGTTCCAGGGAAAACCGTGCTGAAAACAAGAAAGATCATTTGTCAAACAGCTGAAAAACTTGGCCAGCAAAATAATCTCGCACTTCCTGGTCAAAAGCTACTTACTCACGCCCTGCTTACATACAATGAGCAGGGTCAGGAGAGCCAGCGCTTCCGTCATGATGGCCGACCTCCATGAATGAATCACACAGCAAGTCGCACGCGCGCGCTCACACGCAGTAAAGGACAAAGTAGGGCAATGATAATAACCGCAATGTGGTGAGAACAGAGAGGAATGGAGGTCAGATGTAGTGATTAACAGATCTGGAATTAAAAATAAGTGAAGGCACCAAGGGATGAATCTGCAGGGGGGTGCAGCACAAAGAAATAAAAGAGAAGTTGGCGGAGGAATTCCTGGGATTGCACACTTGCAGGTCGAGGCTTGCTGCAGGCCTAATGAGGGAGTGAGCGGGGAGGATGCGCGCCGGTGAAGTGAAGCGTAGGAGGACGACCTGCCATTAGCGTACACGCGTGTTACTTCTGGCGTAAATGGAAAGCAGTCGCCAGCGCTTTTCTCAATAAATAGGCTAGCTCTTTGCTGTGCTCCATAACTAAATAAAGTGTTTATCAATCATCCTATAAGCAGTCAACAAGCATTCCTCTCTATAGAGCTATAAAGTGGATCTCCCGCTGTAAAGCCCCGTTTACTCATTTATAATCACACATCTATGATAGCACGCTAACACCATGTGAGGCTTCTTACCCATCCAGACCTCTCCGAAGCAGCCCTGGCCCAGCTTGACCTCCAGTCTCAGGGACTCTCTGGGGATTTCCCACGCATCCTTGGCCAGTCCCTGAGTCTGCGGCTTGACCGTGGGGCACACCGTCGTCAGCCTGTAGCACAAACCGTCGGCGTGTTCTGGACAGATGTGAACAAGTACGATGGGAGATGCGGTTGAAGGACCGGTTAGTGCGCAGCAAATCAATATTGCAACGTATCAATAAAACAGCACTATTGATGACATTGCTATGCTGGTTTTTCTTCAATATGTCCATTAGTACGCTTTTTTTTCTTTTGATATAGCGATTATTACACAATTTTTGTATTGTGATATTACAGCTAATATTGTCAAACTATTGTGATATTGTAGTGCCTGTCACACTTTTCTTCAGAGAAATTGATCATCTCAAAAGTACAGTAACTTGAATAATATTCATTGGCAGAGTATCACAAATTACTCCCCCACAACCAATATATCGTTTGTCACACAATCATATCATGATGCTGAGATATTATTTTGTGAGTTACTCATTTTCTTCCAATATATCATTGTCCAATCGTTGTATCATCGTAATATCAACACTGTTGACGTACAATCGTGATATCATAGCAACAGTTACTCGTTTTTTCTTCTAATTTCCATTATCATGCAATTGCTGTATCATGGTACTACCGATAACTTTAATTTGGAACTATTGTATACCGTTTCATGAGCTAGTTTTTTTTTTTTTTTTTTTTTATAATATTCATATGACTAACACAGCTGCTGTAACATAACATGATTGATATCGTTTGCAAAGAATCATGATATGGTGCCTCAAATGACTTTTTTTTTTTCTTCTTCTTCAAATACATCAATTGTGATGCATTCACCAAATCAAGACACTCTCAATATGTTGAAAAAGGATTGTGATATCTGATTGTGAGTTACTTTGTTTTCCCCCAATGCAGTGGACCTCTACTATTCGCAGAGGAAATGGTAACCAAACCAGTGTGAAAATAGCGGAAATATGCATTTATCGGACACCAATTATGAATGCATTGAGGGAAAAAATAATTACCAGCCCCATAAAAAAAAAGTAATGCATTTGGAAATGGAAATGTATTTTCTTCTTCATGCCAACTGAGTCACAATGATTTAAGTTAATCCCAGATTCCAAATTCCGTTACATTATCCATGGAACAGGACGTAGTGTGCCAACTACAAACGCAGCATTACCAGCACTTGACTAAGTGGATCCCTTTTCCTACCACCATCATTGATCATGATGTGAATGGGGTGACACTGCATTTGTGTGCCTTGAAGGTAGAACACAGCAATATAAATGAAACCAATGTTAAAACTATTTTGCAGTCACTTTAAGTCACACAAGGTTTTCTTCTTCCACTTTTGGAAACTCTATTGGAGGATCACAGGAGGGAAGAAAATAAATCCTGTGTAAAGCAGGACTTAATATATGTATATCCCAGCAGCAGATCTGCAGCTGAATAATTCATTGGCTCTACAAGTGCTGCATTAACGTCTGAATAAACTAAGAGCTATATAATGCTAAGAGACTGCTTGTATAGTTAGCGTAACATTCAGTAGTAAACAAAACTCTGCTGAAACGCTAGCTGCCAGCAGATGATACATACCTGTGTAGTGTTTAACCAGCTTCTGTAGCGTCTCAAATTGAGCTCGAGTAGTGATGTAATAGCCGCCACTGTCCAGCTTTCGGATTTTGTAGTGTTTTACATTGTCTCCCTTCACTTCATCCCAGTCACGGATCGATAGAGAGTAGGCACCTTTTAAAGAAAACATTCACAAAATGTCAACTTCACATAAGCGTGCAATAATTCACACTGACATCACCCTGCAGGAAACGAAAGCTTACCTTTGGTGGTCTCACTCTCTCGTGCCAAGAAAGTACCTCGCTGGTTGCCCGGAAGTAATAAAAGTCGCTCTGCGTCTTTGCGACCCATTTTGCCAAAATACCATCTGTGGAAAGAACAGTGGTGATCAGGTTTGATCTTTTTGTGTACTGTACATACAATTTGTTTTTTACACCAGTACAATCATGTCTAGTATTACTAAAATGCACATAAAGGTACTTATGTAGCACTTTTATCTACACCAAAAGGTGCTTTACAAAAGGCTCACATTGTATTACATCGTCATGCTTCTACAGGGCCTCATTGCATATCATCGTACAAACGTAATGAAGTTTATCTACCACTATCTCATGAGAAAGATGCTATATTAAACTTCCAGGACCCGTTCGCACATTTGATCAACAATATCAATTTATCAAAAGTAAATAAGGATTTTATTTGTTTTTAAATATATACATATATTTTGTGTCACTTTTTTCTAACTGTTGTATGATAATACAACAGATATCATTCAGAAAGTACAAGTTATTTATTCTTCCAAGTTATCACACAATTTCTATCATGATACCATACGTACAAGGAGTTCTGAATGTATTATTTTGTTAGTTTTTTCTTCCAAGATATCAATTATCATCCAATCTCTAGAATGATACCATGGGTAGTGTTGACAAAGTTTTGCTACTTTTCGCTGGCAAGAATCAGTTATTACACAATATGCGTCATACTTTCAATATCGTTGGCTAAGTATCTCGAGTATTTTTCCCCCTTTTAAGATATAGATTATTGCACACATGCTGTATCATGATACTATAAATATTTTCAACTAAGTATTTTGTGTTACTTTCGTCTTCCAATAAAAATTATTGTGATACTAGATTGCCAGTTAATCTACTGTTTTGTAATATATTTATTGTTGCATTATCACGGCATGGTAATGGCATTATAGTTGTTTATAGTTGTATACTTGTTTTTATTCCAATATACTGGTTATCACGCAACACTGGTATCCTGGCGAGTTACTTTGTTCTTCCAGTTTGTTAGATATTTTGCAATAGCTGTATCGTGACACTATTGGCATCGATGGCAATGTATTACAATATATCGTGAGTTGCTTGATTCTGCACAAAAAAATACAAAATAAAAATAGTTCCAATATTTCCTAGGCTAGGATACAATAATAGCACGAGTTTGTTTTTTTTTTTTCAGTTTTGTGTCACATATGACACCAGCCATGGGAATGCCACCAACTTGTAACCACAACACAGGGCACTATTGTTTAGCCTCTGCATGTGTATGTGATGGGATGTCACAGTGTGACCACGGAAAAGCATTTCTGAGACTGAGCGGGTGGAGGAACGAGTTGAAAATGGCAGGGAGGACAAGACGGACGGACGAGACGGCGGCCACAAAGGCCCTCCTCACTCTTCAGCCTGTATGGAGTCGGCAGGGGCCACGTAGTTGCTTGGGATGTAACCTTTCTGCCCTGTGTTGATGGAACGAGCCTCCCACCAGTCTCCTTCCCTAGAAGAGTAAAGCTTTGCTAGGATTTACAAATGCAAACAAGCATGTCAAACAACTCGACAGCTGTGAATAAGAACAATTTCCAATCCATCACTCGGTTGTATCGAACAACGCGGAACTGAACATTGTGAAAGTGATGAGAACAGATGGCTCAGTCAGAGAAGCCCATTAACCCAGACAGATTTCAGCCTTAATAGCAGACCAAAGCAAAAACGGATTAAACACACAAACAAACACACACACACAGCAGGAGAATGTGTCTGGAAAAAAGAAGTGCAGGCACTCACGTGTTGTTGACAATTTGGAAGCGATCGCCTTTTTTGAACGACAAATCATCTGACGTCCTCGCTTCGTAGTCGTACAGCGCAACGAAGAATGTCACGCCGCCTGAAGGCAAGATGGACATCAACAGATGTGTGTAATTATTAACAGGCAGCACCACACGGCTTACAGTTTTGCTTTATTTCATTATTAAAGACAACTGTGGCGATAACGTTTCACTGTTTTCCTATTATTCCACTTTAGGGCGAAGCTAAAACAGTCGCCAGTGACATGTTTGGGCGTCCAGCTTGAGTCGACTCGGTCAGATATAGAAATGTAAAGAGGAAATTTAGAGCTGCCAACCTATAGAAATTCACTTCCAGAACGAGCACAGTCCGACAATAACTGTGGCCCAATGGCCCGGGGCCACTATGTGACTGTGTCAGGCCACCCGAAGTTCACGGATGCTACCAGTACAGATAAATAAATGTGATCAAAAATAAAAAGCAAGAAGGTGTTGTTCTTGCTTTTTAATAGCTAACATTCAATATCTCAAAGTTCAACCAGTTAGACTGCTTCAATCATCTTTGCTCTTTTTACCCACCATAGTGCACACTTGATCGCCCACATTCACTGGCGCATGCTTGTTTCATGTTTTATTCACTTGGACATTAAGAAAAAAATCAGTACATTCAAATAAAGGATAATTTGAATTCGCAACAAATGTTTTTGTTTGAGTAATGCTGCTTATTAACATAAACAAAATGCATTTAAAAAAACCACAGCGTTGATAGGGTTATCTTACTTGCTTGACTCATGCAAAGGGGTGCCTGATGCACCCAACTCGAATTATTCCACAAAAGCAACCAAATGACACTTATTGAGTCTTATCATTATTGATTCACTGCGCTTACTGGACCATGTTAAGTCACATGACCTATGTAATATAATGTAATATAATGTTATAAAGAATCAGCCTGTTGGACTTACAGTAGTGTGAAGTGACAACGGGACACATGTTTATCTTCAAGAGGAAATTGAGCGGTTAGGATTAGATGGGCGGCATTCCCTCAGGTCACTTTATCCTCATTGAGAGCAGGCGAGCAGTGTGTGTGTTTGTGTTTATCACTCACACTGCCGGAAGATCCTATCAAATAGACATTAAGTTCTATAACAAAGATTATAAAAAGCAGCATTAAATGGACGGAGGGTGGACAGTTTTCTTTAGAGGCCACATTGCTTCCCATGGCATGTAATTAGTTTTGTATCATTCTTTTGGTTACTTATGATGCTTGTCTAACGTCTGATATTTATAAAAAGCAAATACATTTGAATTTGCTCAAGTTAGTGTTCCCTCACATTTGAAATATGAAATGTTCATACTTTTTCTAGACACTAGCGGTAATTACAAGAATTTTGGTTATATAATAATATCGGTAATTTACAGTAAATAAACAACAAATGAACATTGTACAGGTATGCCAAGTGCCCTGAAAACAAGATGTATTCAGATTTTTCCCCCGTTTTATCTATCTTTGATGATATATCTAAAAAAAAATAAATAGAATAGTGATAAGTAATACAAACACACACTTTTCAATGCAACAGTTGCTAAGTTCCATACTTTTCAGACTGGGAAATGTATATATGTTAGTGGTGTCTGGCGATTAAATTTCCATTTCTTGACCGCTTAGGGAGGGGACACCCTGGACTGATTGCCAGCCAATCGCAGGGCACACAGAGACGAACAACCATCCACACGCACAAGCACACCTAGGGACAATTTGGAGTTTT